>NW_024431566.1:0-6936 GCF_017639785.1 Mesocricetus auratus
GAAACATGATAGTTTTGCTGAGCCACTGTTAGTTTTCAAAGTCCATTTCAAAGATATTACAAGGTCCCCCGGAAGGCCCAATATCTGGAAGCCAGAGAATCCCGCTTCACTCAGTGACTCCCTTAGCAGCCTCTGCTCATGTCTTAGTCTGGAAAGCAGGGATGAAATGTTAAAGAGGTTAGCTTGGACAAGGTACTCAATCAATAGCAAGGCCAGAAGCTGTTTGAGGGAAGGCCATGCAGGAAGAGCAGGTAGAGACAGTGGATCCATGAGACTGATTAGCTTGAAAGGGCAACCCCGAATTCAGTGAAAAGAGATCAAGCTCTCATCTCTGCATCCTGGTAGCAAGAGGCCTCTCCTGTTCCTCAGCATCTGAGAAATCACTGTGCAGAGATTAAAGGTAGGGTTTGGATGAAACTAGACCCAAGTTTTGTGACTTCCCCTTGTCATATCCTCCATAGCTAAGTGTCAGAGGCTGTCCAGTGAGTCACACCAAGTCATGAGAACATCAGTCAGGGATGGCTGATGACTGATGAGAGCCACAAGAAGTTCACTATCTAATGAGGTCCTTCCTCCTCCTGAAGTTCATATGAAGCCAGATGGCTGGGGGTCACAGTTGAGACAATGGGAAGCAAATGGAAGTTACTTGATTTTACACAGGCCAGCCCCTTGACTCCCAGATGAATAATCTCAATGGCTGGAAGCCTCCTTGTTCTGTCATCATCCCTGCCACAAAGCTCATACCACTCATAACTGTGTGGTACCTAGACAGTGGTCAGAATATGCAGTCAGCAACTCCCTAACTACTGGTTATCAGTCTCATTCTCTCTCCATCACAGACAAGTGTCATGGTCTCCCTGTGCATATCTAACATCAGGAAGCTGCCTGGGATTTCATATGTATCTGGGGTATGCCCAAATATCCAACACTCAGGAGTTCTACAGCCCCTTCCCCCTGTCTCCTTCTTGTGAATGCTGAGCTCATTGTTCAGAGGAATGACCTAAGCCCCAGGGTGGCTGTTGATCTGCAGTGGCTCCAGTCAGTAATGTTTGGTCAAGGTTCTCTGTGCATCCCTAATATTTGGAAGTTGACTGGGCTCTCATAAGCATCTGGGGGTTCACCAAAGATCTAGCTCTGTGCACTGAAACTGAGGAATCCTTCAACCACTTCCCCCTGGCTGCTCTTGTGATAAGATCCTCATAAACAGGAGTTTTTCCCTAATGCTCAGACTGGGATGTCAAGCTCTGGAGTGGCTCCAGTATGCAAAGTTGTTTAAGGTTCTTCCTTATGTCCATTGTTTCCTGAAGTTTCCTTGGCAGAGCTGACATCTAAGGATAACTCCCACTATACAAATTCCAATGGTGACTGCTTTCTCTAATATGTTTAGTGAAAACCTGCAGCAGATCAAGGGCCTACACATCACCTTTGGCCAATTTGATCTCAGGGGTAGCAGATCTCATGACTCCATATGTGTCAATGTCACACTTGAAAAGTAACCTAAAATTTGATGAGGCTTCCGTAATGGGCTCCTGCCAACTTCTTCGGGTCTGGAGCGAGCAGTCTTCTAAAAAGACACATTGCTGGGAACAGGGGGAGTGGGCAGGAGGGAGAATAAGAAGGGATGAGGTAGAGAATTCGCCTCATGCACGTGAGTGAGAATGAATGAATGAATGAATGAATGACTGAGGAACACGCCTCATGCACATGAGTGAGAATGAATGAATGAATGACTGAGGATCTCGCCTCATGCACGTGAGTGAGAATGAATGAATAAATGAATGAATGACTGAGGAACTCGCCTCATGCACATGAGTGAGAATGAATGACTGACAGACTGAATGAATGACTGAGGAACTCCCCTCATGCACGTGAGAATGAAGGAATGAAGGAATGAATGACTGAGAAATTCGCCTCATGCACGTGAGTGAGAATGAAGGAATGAATGAATGACTGAGGAACTCGCCTCATCCACGTGAGAATGAATGAAGGAATGAAGGAATGAATGACTGAGGAACTCGCCTCATGCACGTGAGTGAGAATGAATGAAGGAATGAAGGAATGAATGACTGAGGAACACGCCTCATGCACGTGAGTGAGAATGAAGGAATGAATGAATGACTGAGGAACACGCCTCATGCACGTGAGTGAGAATGAATGAAGGAATGAATGAATGACTGAGGAACACGCCTCATGCACGTGAGTGAGAATGAAGGAATGAATGAATGACTGAGGAACTCGCCTCATGCACGTGAGTGAGAATGAATGACTGACAGACTGAATGAATGACTGAGGAACTCCCCTCATGCACGTGAGTGAGAATGAATGAAGGACTGAATGAATGAATGACTGAGAAACTCCCCTCATGCACGTGAGTGAGAATAAAGGAATGAATGAATGACTGAGGAACTCGCCTCATGCACGTGAGTGAGAATGAAAGAATGAATGAATGACTGAGGAACTCACCTCATGCACATGAGTGAGAATGAAGGAATGAATGACTGAGGAACTCCCCTCATGCACGTGAGAATGAATGAATGAATGAAGGAATGAATGACTGAGGAACTCCCCTCATGGACGTGAGAATGAATGAAGGAATGAATGACTGAGGAACTCCCCTCATGCACGTGAGTGAGAATGAATGAAGGACTGAATGAATGAATGACTGAGGAACTCGCCTCATGCACGTGAACCCGCCATGCTGCAGTGGATCCAGAAGGCGGGGTGGGAAACCCTGCCTGCCACTCCCAGCAGGGAAGGAAGCAGCCTGGAGCCAGCTTTGAGCATGGAGTCACCGCGGCCCCGCCCACCTCACCCAGGGTTTCCCCTGAGCCGCTTTTGCCCCCTCTTCCCGGAAGTGACGCTGGCCCCGCCCCTGCCGTCAGTCTCCCCCTGAGTCCCGCCCCGCTGGCCGTCAGTCAAGCCCTGGCCCCACCCCGCCTCCTGTGGATCACGACATCAATCACCCTGCCAGTCAGTCAGCCTCTAAACCCCGCCCCCTCGCCAGGCCCCGACTCCCTCCAGACCCCGGGGATCCTGGGAGCTGTGGACATTTGACCTCCTGACCCCGACGTCCGTCCTGGTCCAGGGGGCCCTGACCCCATGACCCCGGGTGTCAATCAATGAAGACTAAGCATCTACTTCCTGTGAGTGACTGGCGGAGGCGGGGCCCCGGGTGACTGACAGCCCCACTTTTCATTTGTGAATGACAGGGGCGGGACCCCAGGTGACTGATAGCCCCACTTCCAGTCTGTGAATAACAGGGGGCGGGGCCCCGAGTAACTGACAGCAGAGTAATGGGTCTGTGGCGGAGGGGGCGGGGTCACCCTCGACCCTGCCTTTATGGGTGATTGACAGCTCAGGCCTCCATCACATTCCTCGGGCACGGCCTCCCACGCGACCTGGGGAAGGGAGAGGGCGGGACTAACGGGCCACGCCCACAGGAGCCACACCCAGCCAGAGCCACACCCACCACGGTTGGAAGCTCTGGTACTGTCCCTTGATGGGGCCCCTGAAGCCCCGCCCACTGCAGCCACGCCCACTGTTCCAGGCAACATCTGCTTCAATTCCAATGAACACGCCCCTGTAGGCCACGCCCTCAGTCCACCCCCAGACCAGCTCCCGCCCTCTCCTCTAGCCACGCCCTCATCCCAGGACCCGCCCTAAAAAGGGCCCGGCCCTCACCAGTTCTGCCGGCTCTGCTTTCTCCCCTATGGGGTCCTTGAGGTTTGGAGCAGGAGCAGACGCCAGAGGGCGGGGCCAACGTCAGGAGGGGTGGGGACTCAGGAGGGGCGGAGACTCAGTCAGTAGGGGCGGGGTAATTTCATACACACTGCCTTACATGTGTGCCACAGGGTCTCCTCCCAAGGAGGGGCGGGCACTCGATGTGGGATTTGCATATTTATACCCACCCCTCGCTGTGCTTATTTGCATATGCAAATCGACCCCTTCCTCCAAGGGGCCACCAACAGCATCAGGGAAAGGGCGTGGCCCTGTCCTGAGTCAGCAGAGCAGCAGCAGCGTCACCAGCGCCGTCAGCCCCGCCCACACTGACACACGCGTCGCCACAATCGCCACTGTCACCTGGCTCCTGACGTCACAGGGCGGGGGGGCGTGGCCAGCGCTGCCAGGAGACACAGGGCAGCGGCCATGAGGGGCAGTGGGAACCGGAAGACGCCGGGTATGGCCAGAAATGGAGGTCTGGAAGCCTGTGTGAGGGGGGTAGGGCAGTCAAGGGAGAGGCAGATGAGGTCACCGCGGACACGCCCACCACGGGCTCCACCCTTAATCTCCCCACGGCGGCCCTAGAGCTAGAGATGCCCAGAGGGAGGGCAGGGGCCTGTGATGACGTCTCCGCCCCGGAAACCTGGAAGGAGCCAGGTATCCCACCGGAATACATCATTCAACCCAGGCTCCGCCCACGGGGGCGGGGACTCTGTCAGAGGTGACATCACCGCCCTGCCCAGCCCACATGCTGACCGGAAGAAGCCACAAACACTCAAGTCCTGGCCCCCATCCCGTCGCCGTCAATCACCGCGGGATCCGCCCACAGGGGGTGGGGACACGGAGGCGGTGACGTCACTGCCGGGGCCCGCTCCCTCCCACAGACCATGGCGCCAACTTCAGTGAAAGCCCGAATTCCCCCCTGGCAGTCCTCAATCACCGCCGTAGCGTGATGTCATCGCGCCACCCCGCCTCAGGCTCCGCCCACCCCAGGTAGCTGCCAGGAAGCGGACCTTAGGAGTTGCCCACGCCCCCTGAGGGGTCACGCTGGAGTCCCGGCCGCCCAGTCCCACCCTGGTCCCTGAGGCCACGCCCAGTCTCCTCCCGAGGCCCCGCCCCTCACCTCCGAGGCTCCTCCCCGTGTCTTTGAGGCCCCGCCTTTCGCCCCGAGGCCCCGCCCCTAACCTGGCATTGGCACCTTGCCCACCCCATTTTACTATTATGGGTTATGTAACTTTCTGCGGGGGGGGCCAGGGACTTGCCTGGAGGAAGGGGTGAAGTCAGCCGCCAGGGGCCCGGGGCGGGGCTCCGTGGGGCGGGGCTCCATGAGGCGGTGCTCCGGGAGGCAGGGCCGGGTGTCCATTTGAGGCCGCCCCAGAGGGACTTCCGGGAGGCTCATGTCAATCAGAGGGAACGAGGGAGGGACTTCTGCGACCAGCACAAAGGCGAGTATACCCCAGAGGCTTCGGCTTTTCCATCAATCAGTCGCAGGAGGGAGGGACTTCTGCGTCTCCCCTGTTCGTCAACGAGGAGCGGGCGGGACTTCCGGGACCATTAACTGAGGCGGGAATCCCTGAGGGCCTTCGGTTTCCTGGTGATAGGCGGCGACCGTCAATCAGCCCTGGAGGGGAGGGACTTTTGTGTGATCTCCCTGCTTCCTGTCCATCACCCGCAGAGAGGCCCCTGTCCTTCAAAGGAAAGTGGGCGGGACTTCTGGGACCAGAGACCGAGGCAGAGGCATATAAAACCGCAGACCCGGGTCCCCTCATGAATATGCAAATGAGAGCCCAGATCGGCTTTCCTTGGCCGCTCATTAATATGCAAATGAGCAGCAATGTGCATTTCCCCCAAGCTCCAGGAATGGGGCAGGGCCAGACAGGAAGCGGGATGTGGTGGGGTGGCGGTCAGGTGACTGTGGGGCGTGGTGACGTCAGGAGACGGCAGCGATGACGTCATGGCTGTTCTTACCGCTGTCGCCGTTATTATTATTACTGCTCCGGCTGCCGCTATCTGGTTGTTTGTCATCCCTGTGCTCGCCGTGCCGACCCCGCCCCCGCCATGGGAACCCGTGACCCCGCCTGGGCCACGCCCCACGAGAATCCACAGAGGAAAACGCGGGTTTTCTCCTATTATTTGTTATATGTAAATCAGGGGCGGGGCCTGACTCACAGGGGCGGAGTCATAGGGACATGGGCGGGGCCAGAGTCACTGAGGGCGGAGTCACAGAGACATGGGCGGGTCCTGGAGAGAGGGGCCAGGGTCACAGGATCAGGGAGAGTCCACAGATGCAGGGGGAGGAGTCACAGAGCCTTTAAGGGAGGGGCCAGAGGCAGTGGGGAGGAGTCCAGGGTTGCGGGGTGGGGCCACGGACACAGGAGGCCGGAAGCAGTCATAGGGGGCGGAGTCACAGGGAGGCAACCAAGGACACAGAGAGGCGACCAAAGGCACAGGGGCGGGGTTATGGGGCGGGGCCGGGGAGGCAGAGCCTGTCCTCACTTCAGCTTCACTAATTCACCCCAGGTCATTCGTTCATTCACCCCCAGCTGCTCCCCCAGCTCCATCTACAGAGTACAACCACTACTGTTATTAGTGTTACTAGTGTTATTAAATTTTATTATTGTTATTCGTTATTATTATTGATTATTTTATTTCATTATTGTTATTATTATTAATTATTGTTAATGTTTTACCAATAATTATTGATATTCGTTATTATTATTATTTCATTATTATTGTTATTATTAATTATTGTTAATGTTTTTACTTAATGTTTTTGTTATTATCTGTTATTGTTTTTATTGTTATTCGTTATTATTATTAACTATTATTTTTACTGATTGTTATTATTGCTTTGTTATTCATTATTATTGTTATTATTGCGTCATTTTGGTTATTATTTTATTATTTGTGGTATTATTATTTTATTATGATTATTATTTAATTACTATTTTATTATTTGCATTATTGCCATTATTTTATTATTATTGTTTTTATTTGTATCATTTGTGTTTTTATTATTTTTATTGATTGTCTTATTGTTTTTGCTATTATTTTTATTATCACACACACAGACGTCTGCACACATACGTGTGATTCACACACAGCATACACAGCATTTGCACACACACTCATGATTCACATATGGCAGGGACGCCCATGTCATTCGTGACATGGAGTGACAGTTATGGAGCTCATCGTGTTACACAATGAAACACG
>NW_024431567.1:0-23680 GCF_017639785.1 Mesocricetus auratus
TATCACAACATATTAACCCACACATTATTAATGAGAAAAAATTCTTATTATGGTGAGTTTTAATCATTTTAAGTAACTCAGCATCACCAAAACTAGGAATAAATACGACATGAAACACTTGTGAAAAAAATATTTTATTTGAACCTGAACAAATACTAAGCAATCTCAAGTGCTGAGAAATACTTTATAAAAGATTTAGACTTGTGTCAGAGAAACAAGTAGAATAAATAAATGAATAAAATAAAACCAGAGAGCTTGTTCTGTATTATACTATCTAAAGGAGGCACATGATTAAATAAGATATGAACTACAAATGCATGCCATCAAACCTGGCAACTATAAGGGCTCTTTTCCCCAATGTCAGTTTAGTAACTCTGTAACGAAGTTATGATTATTGTGAGTCACATTCTTAAACTTCTGAGGAAATGTAATGAATACAACTAGTCTTCAATTAAAACTGTATATTTAAATCTAATTAACTTGTAAGCCTCTGATACATATCAATGCCTAAATTCTTGCTTTATTCAACTTAAACAAGAAATTGGGCAAGGCGTTATGAAACCAAAGAAGAATTCTTCCTGCATCAAAGAGGAATTGGGTATCTTTTACACAACGAAAAGCTGTGACATGTGCCCAGGTTATTGTCGAATAGGATATTGCTTCTCTGCACTGACAAGCCTACTATCTAGAGAGGAAAACAAGTTACTGTTTACACTGATTGCATGTTAAAATAAATCTTTTAGCCATGCTGGATTAACAAATCATTAAAGCTAATTTCACCTGTTTCTTGTAATTACAAAGTGTCTGTTGGAACATTTAAAACTAATGTTAGTGGTTCATGTCTTTCAACGGTACAATGCGAGTACAAATTTTCATTCCAAGTCGCTGACCATGCTTTCGCCTCCCTGAGACCTCCTTGACTTTTCAGCTTCTGTGACAGTGCACTACAGTGACTCTACACTCATCCTCAGCTGCCTCCTTGCCCTCTTCCACCGGGATCTTTGTGAGTTCCTAAAGCGTCCACCCAGTTTGCTACTCCAACATTTGCTTAAGTGACCCTGGTTTACACTTCAAATCTCTGACCTCAGTCCATCTTCACCCGCTGACACTTCAAACCACTTTCTAACTTCTTATTTTTCTCTCATTCTCCAAACTTGAACTCAATCTTACACTGTAGCTGAACCACTCGCTGTCCTGCTCACATTTCTTTTGAACTTCTGTTACTTTAGCCCTCATCACCCCTAATTATGTGAAATTTAACTCAATTCTCCTGTGTACTCTGGTCTCTCTACCAGGCCAATGTGCCTGAAGCAAACCTCTGTCTATGGTAGTGCCCCATTTGACAAGGAAGAAAAAGTAAACATTAAAGTGCCTACAAGCATCGGGCACACACAAGCATCGTGACACTTCTGATGAAGAAAATAGTGCCTGACGACTCTGCCTGGCCATGCAGACTCAGAGAAGTTAGAGTGCCATGCACTTCTGGACTAGGACACTCAGGGAAGAAGATGCAGAATTTGCCAGTTGCTCAAGCAGACTCAGCTTAGGGCGCTTCCTTTATCTCCTGCCCCATCCACTCCTGTAAGGATGGCCACCACGGATGGTAGCCACCTGCTCTAGGCTGCCTGGGAAAGCCAGCACTTCCGGACTAATGCAAGAAAGTGTCACTCTTAGCCTGGCCACTCCAGAAGAGCCCGAGAAATCAGCGGCCTCCCATTTCCTATGAAGGGTTCCTCCATCTCTGCCAGGTGGGACCCAGCCCCTCATCCTCCAGGATGCCCGCTGTGCAGCCTCAGACTCGGGCCCTGTTCCTTGGCCAACAGCAGAGTACTCAGCGGGCAGGGACACCTTCAGACCCACACATCCCTGGCAAGCCCCTTCTCTCTCTGTGCCCTTGTAGGAGACTCGCAGCCTAGGTTTCTGCCTTAGCTGCTGCTGTTGGTTCCCAGGAGAACTCGCAGCCCACAGAGCAGGTCATCCCAGGCCCAGCCCTAGAGGCCTCATCGGTGTCATAATCGCAGGCCTTTGTTACATTGGCCACTAGCCAGGTAGAGGACAGGGCTTCTGGTGGCAGGGGCAGATCTGGAGGGTTGGGGGCTGCAGATGGCTTTGCTCAATTTGAACGACAATGCAGTGTCTAAGATTGTGGACAATCTGAGGCAGCTGTAGAGTTTGAGGCAGGCTACAAGAGATGACATTTTCCCATGGATTTTTGGGTTGAGACTGAGAGTCGTGTGTTCTCTGCTGGTATCAAACACCATGAAGACAGATGGCCTTGAAAAACCTATTCTGCCTCCAACATGTACGTGTGCACACCATGTCCCGTTTTGTGATATTTAAAACCGAACACTTCCCATTTCTTCACAGCACTTGATTTGGGTTATTTTTGTTTTGCTTTTTGGGACAGGGTTTCTCTATGTAGCTTTGGAGCCTGTCCTGGAACTGCCTCAGGAGGTAGAGGCTGGTTTCAAACTCAGAGATCAGCTAGTCTCTACATCCTGAGGCAGGCATGAACCACCACAGCCCTGTAAATTTGTACAGCTCCCCAAAATGTAATTTATTGTTTGTGACCTAATTCAAAGCGATTGCCGTGTACACAGAACCTGAGAATGTACCCTAAATATTCTAGGCCCTAAATCTGAAAAATTCCTCCAAGATTCATGTATCCACAGAGCAGAAAATGTTATCAGTTTTGCTTTTGCAACCATGCGATTTTATGTAATTGTAACGACAGTTATGCCTCTAATCCTAAATAGATGGAGGCAATGAATTGTGGTCAGAATGGCTTTTTTGTTTGTTTTGTTTTTGGAGACAGGGTTTCTTTCTGTGTATTGCTTTGGAGGTATTCTGGAACTTGCTATGTAGACCAGGATGTCCTTGAACTCTTGGCTTAAAGGCATGTACCACCAACACCTGGCCAGACAGTTTAACAAATTACAGGACAATCTTGGCTACACAGAGTCAAATTACCATTTTCTATTTCCCAGAATGCCTGGATCTAATACTCCCAGAAGAATGGCAACTGGGAGGTGAAGTTTCTTACCCTTTGGTAATTTTTTCCCTAATTGCTCATATGGGAAGAATGTAGACAGTAGTCCATAACACATTAAACAAACTCAATACACATGTTAGACAAGCATAGGCTAATACACTTTTGTAAAGTTGTTCATTACTTCAACTGCAATCTGATTGACAGAAACAATCTCAACATAAGACATTATGTGCAATGACATACATGAAGTACTGGAATATAAAAATAATAAAAGAATGTGTTCTGCAACAAATCATAGTTCATCCATGTTATAAAACTCTATATGAGTTATGTGCAAAGACATGTGTGAAGTTATACACAATCATTAATCCCATGATGGCAGAGGCAGGTGGATCACTGTGAGTTTGATGTCAGTCTGGTCTACAAAGGTAGTTCCAGGACATCCAGTGCTGTTACAGAGAAACCATGCCTCAAAAACCCAAAAGAAAAGAAACAAACCTTCGGAACCTGAACAGTCTTATAACAGAATGCAGGTGAGATACAATAGTGATTAGCGAAGAGTGAAGCAGAAACTGGACCTGAAAGCAGTACTTGGGAGAGGATCCTGCCAGACTACAATGTGAATGAAGTCATCATTAACAGCCCAGGCCTATCAATGAAAATGACATGTCTATTATAAATGACTCCAGGGAACTACACAATTAGTATTTGCTTTTGATCATATTTTGCTTTTACTCACATACAGTAACACTATCATGATTCCTACATATTTAATTATCTTTACACCAAAAACTTTCTCATACTTTATAATCTTGCCTAGAAAAAAATCTCATCCAAAAGAAATTTGAAAAGGGTTTCTCACTAATTCTGATTACTGTATTCTCTGTAATTGGGTACATCTATCAATACTGTAAAGCTGTGTTAGTCTACAGTTTTCTTTATATTATCAAAGAAGAAATGGAGTATCGTTGAACTGGTTTTTTGGAAAGCTAAGGCGAACATGGGCCACACAATGGTACCCAGGTCAGACCTAGGCAAAGACAGGAAGAGACAGAAAAAAGGGGAACATTGGTGAGAAAGAAGGAATTCTATTAAATGAATCCCAAAAAAAGGGAACACACTTAAAACCAGGCAGGGGTAGTGCACATCTTTAATCCCAGCACTCAGGAGGAAAAGCATTTTGAGACCTGAGAGAGTTCCAAGGCTGCCAACGCTGTTACACAGAACAATCTTGTTTTGGAAAAAAAAGAAATGAAACAGAACAGACTACATACACCCTTTAAATGGAGAGAGTTTCTGAGTATGGTTGTGCATGCCTCTAATCCCAACACCAGAGAGGCAGCAGAAGTATCTGACCTCAAGGTCATCATGTGCAACATAACCAGCCCACACCACATAGAAAAACTCCTTTACAAGGACAGAAAAAACTTACTATACACTTTAACTCCCATTTTCTATGAAAATACAAAGGGCATCAATCCATTGAATATAGTGTAACATTTTTCCTACTTATTTTTATAATTATATTTTTCTGTTGGTATTTACAACCACTCCTAATTTGGTCACTTCAAGACTCAAGGAGGGAGCTAGGCAGTGTCACACACCTTCAATCCTATAACTTTAGTTCGAGGTTATATACAGGGCTATACAGAGAAACCCTGCCTCAAAAATCAAAACCTAACTAACAAACTAATTAGCTAGCAAGCTAACTAACTACTAACTAACCACGACTCAATTGGGAGGGTAAGCACCAGTTTGAGAACAGCCTGGTCTACAGAGGGAGTAAGTTCCAGGATATCCCAGAGTAATGTTCTCTAGAAATAAAAAAAAACCTCAAGTAGGGACAGGCATCTACATAGTGAGTTCCTGGGGACCCAAGTTTATTGAGACCCTGTCTCAAACATAAAAGCAAAACAGAGAAGTTAAACATAGAATAAAATCAAATAAAAGCTGTATGCTCAAATGCAAACATTAAAATTGTATGTAGTAAATACAAAACTGAACTATAACCAGAAAAATCCATAGCTGTTCTTAAATAAAAAAACTTTATTCTGCATCATAGACCATAGCAAGTCTGGTTAAAACAAGCCTGACAAACAATGGATGTCTACTCATATGTATTTGCAATTTTATTTTCTTCATGGTGGTTAAAATATATGTATACAGATAACTTCTTTTGGCTGGTATTCATGCCAATGATTTGAAACTTCACTGAGAGGAAAACATCAGCATTTCTATTACAGTTTATAGGGAAACACTATTATAAAGCTCATGTAACACACTCTTTAAAGAACATCTTCAGGGTCTGGCTGGGATAGAGCCTAATATATATCCATTGTCCTAGGGCAAAGTTTGAGGTTTACTTTGATATTCAATAACAGAACATACTGTACATATCCAACTATTTTTCTAGTTCATCACCACACTTGTACATTGTAACCCAGCCCAATGGATTGCAATGGAAAGAAGCAGCCTGGGAGATCGTAAGTTCAGGACATCTTGAACTAGACTAGGGAGCTGTCCTCTCAAATAAAGGGGGCCAGGTGTAACAAAATAGCCATTCTCCTTAAAAATCTCATTTGAAGGGAAAATATGTTACCTCTACAAACTCTGTCAGGAGAAAATAATGTACAGGTATCTGAAAAATCTTTTTTAATTAATAAAATCCCATGGGTTAGTTAACACTAGTATCATCTGGTAATCATAAAAATTTAGATATTCTCCACTCTACTAAATCACATAGCCATTTAAACAAGACAGGTGGCAAAGGTGTACACTATATTGTAAAAAAATTATCTCAAACATTTTAACTACTATTTTTTCCTACTAAAATTTTGTTTTGTGGTAAAACCAGGGAAAATCTTAAGTGTGAGTAATATCAAGCAATCAACATCAATCAATATAACGCCTAAGATTTATCATAACAACGAAGAATTTTAAGTGTTTTAAAAATAAGCTTTAAAATGGCAAAACATGGCTTAAAATATAATAAACTATTAATTTAACCGCCTTTTCTGCCACCCACATGACCACCCCAACCATACTGAAATACAGTTGTGTGATATGAGACAGAGTGCAACGCCTTATAAGGAATATACTAATAAACCCTTCAGGAACAGATCATCTTTAGATTCTACATGTACCTGCGAGACTGGTAAGGTAAAGTCAAGCTACTTGAATTAACTTTATTGTAATATTAGCTAAATAAAAACCTTGCATGACGTCAATGCAAATGTTCAGTGTGTTTGGAACACACAGAAACAAAATAAGCAAGATCTTGTGTTATACAAGCTTTTCAGACATGCTTAAACAAGGTCAGGAAAAAGGGCTATTAAATAAATTTATAGTTGGAAGGATCATCTTTCTGTTCCTCTTGAGAAATCAAACTTTTAAATATAATCGACACTATGTAAAGCTATTCTTAGATGATAGTCTCATTCAAAATAAGATGAATAAGATCTCTTTGACCTGATACATTAAAAATTCATTTCAAAACTTTAGGTCATATATTCATGTTGTTTTCTAGCATATGCACTAAACAATTATAACATAATGCCATTTATTTATAAGACTCGAAGGAAGCATCTCAAAGATTAAATATATACATTTTAATAACTGAAATATTTACATAATGAAGCCAAGTCAAGGTTCAACATTAATCAAATTTTTTGGATGTCTTCAAAATGTTTAAATGGAGAAAAGAAAAAAGAAAAAAGGGAAAAAACGACCTTAGTAACACAAGCTCACAGTTACAGTATTCTAATAAGCCAATATTTACCTTTTAATAAGCAAACATGGCAACAGTTGAACTTTATTTGTTACAAGAAATATTTAGAACTTGGTACTTTTAAATAAATTTTGTCCTCTGGTGATCTTCTGAATTACTAATAAAGTTCAAGTTTTTCTCTGAACATGTCATCAATATATTTAAATTTTGATGACCAGTGATAAAAAATTGCAGACAGGAAACTGCAGTAAATGTTGTATCTTTGGGAGAAAGATGTAAACAGTTAACTACCATGGTGCATTACTATTATGTTTTGTCAAAATCTTTTGTAAATTTACCTTATTTATTCATGCTAGCGATAGAACCCAGGCCCTCTTTCATGCTAAGCATAGTAAGATCTCCCACTGAGGTACCCATGGTCATTTGTTTTAAAGAAAGTGAGTTCCACCCAGTCTATACTTTTAGAATTAATTCTTCTTTATAAAAAGGAACCCACTCAAATTAAACAAAGACAAGCTGAAAAATGTACTGAGTAAAATGTTTCACAAGTTTAGAATCTAATCTGCTCCAGTTCTGAGCCAAATTGGAGAAAGAAATAAGACTATGATGTATTGTGTGATTAACAGAGAAACTCAAATATAATCATAGTAGTAGTTACTTGAGTTGGCACAATTATCACTTTTCAATTATGAGACTATTGGTGAATTACAAAATGTTTAAGGGAGCCCATCAAATAAAATTAAAAAAGAATTTTATACATACACTCACATAAACATATTAATACAGAGATACATTAGGAAATACTGCTATTTTTGCTCTCTAATTTTAACAGCATGCCTTTATAAGGGCTTGTCATTTCTGAAAAGGGGAGTGGGATAAGATTGTAATGGATATGACTAGTATTCAAATTATTCATATTGGTGCCTATACAGTACAATTTTAATATTAGGTGGAATCTTGGAAAATAACTGGGGAATAATTTCAATATTTAAAAGGAACGAATCAGCAGAACAAGATTACTGTGTACAGTACCTGCAGCTTATAAAACATACCAGCAATTTGTACCTGGTGAGTATAAAGAGAACCAGGGATATGGAGGATTTAATACCAAGTGCATACACAGTGCATCAACAAATTAGACAACAAAAGAATTCACATTTTCTACATTAAAAAAAATTACACATCCCACAAATGCCTTTGAAGACACAGAAAATTCAAAGTCTTGTAAGGGTGTGAAAGAAGAAATCTGAAATGTAACTCTGACTGTAAAAACAGTTTTACTTCACAAGACCAATTTTCTTGGTTTCTGTTTCATATATCAATAATCTCCACATTTTCACTACAAAAACTTATGCTTCTTTATCTAGTACCTAGAAGACAAGACAGTACATATAAAGATAATTAGTAGTATGCCAATTCGACAGCAACACACAATAAAATTGTTACCCAAACATAATCAGCATAATGACTTAAACAAAAATTGTCCAGTATGAAAAAGATTTTAAACAGAACAGTTAGGTTACCAAATAACGATAATGTTTCAGTCAACTACTGTGACTCTTAAATAAGAGTCCATTGTAGTTTTGTTTACTGGTTGTAACTTCAGATGCACAGGCCAGACTGACCCTAAACTTTAACGAAAACAAGGACAACCTTGAGCTCTTGCTTTCCCCTTCTCCATGTGTTGAGATTACAGGCATATGCCACCACTCCAACACAGTCACCAAAAATACTGTGTGGATACACCTTTATATTTTGAAGGTAATTTTATAGATATTACATTTATGTATTATGTAGTAATGTATAATGTATATTTATGTATGTATGCTCATAGTCATTTTACTTACCCCAAACCAGACGTACCATCTTACCTAACATTTAACAACTGCTTATTTTGTGACACTAAACACTAATGCCACAGGATACAAAAATGGTAACATTATCGTTTTCTCCTGGTAAATGAATATACCAGGTTATTTTTCCTATCTACCTAGGATTTAATTACTACATAATATTCCTAATACAACATCTGCCTTTAGCCTATACACATAAGGCTCTGGTACTCACACGGTGCTGTTAAGAATAATGGAAGACCTTACTTCCTTAAAGACATTATCTATAGAAGAAACTCCAAAATATATGTCTCTGCTTGACTGGAAAGCAACTTCCTATCTGGTTTCTTCCCTAAACTGCCTTTAAGAATTTTGAGAACCAAACAGTTACTGTGACCCTCATCTGCACACATCACCCTGCACCCTCAAACACCCTGACGTCTCTTTTTTGTTTCAGGTGTAGTAGACCCATCTCCAGAGAGTCCTGGATAAATGGTTTAGTGTCTATCTTGGAGCTTAGTGCAAGATTGGTGAGGCTTTTCTTACTTTGGAAATGACTGAGAAAGTGCACCCTTGAGCCATGGAACCTGGCATTCTTGGTGCATTACTGCTATCCAAACAGAGTGGTTTTGCACATCCCAAAATTATGTTTCTGTGCTTACTGGTATATAGCTGCAGGCTGCCTAGAGAGAGACATCCACTCCTTACCTCAACAGGAGAAAAGATTGTCTACTGCAGTCTTCTTATACAAGTAGAGGGCAAGAAGGAACATGCCAGGGACCCAGGGTGCCACAGATTGGCTTGCTGGGAACAGGAAACTGACAATTCTCTTCCTGGTGCAGCCATGTCTGGCTGGATCTGGGGTACACTGCAGGGGATTCTGCATACTGGGATGCATATAGCCTAATATGCAGACTTTTCCTCTCTTCCCACCATCTCTTTGTGCATAAGGCCAACACCGAACTCCTTATCTTTTTCTAAAGGCTCTCCTACAGCAACGGCAGCCCACTACTGAAGCCACACACACTGTCCAATATCTCTGGCCTGTGATCCCTGTCTCAGGTCAGGTAGCCATTGTAGATAAATAACTGTCAAACATTTATCTCCTTCCCTGTTGTCCTTTCCCATCCTCATCAGCCAGGCCTACACTCTTTCATTGCTATGTTTTCTTTTAGACATGGCTTTCTGCCTTGATTGGTTCTGCAGGTTCAGTTTAGTGACTGGGATCTATTACAAAAGGTTTCTGCTCCAGATCCACATTTCCACAACCCTACAAGCAGATCTGCCTGATACCACTCTCCTGATCACATGCAACTTGTCTCTTTGTACCTAGTGGACATGGGAAGAAAGGCAGTTTGTTGGCTTAGGGTCAATCTCAGTAGAAGCAGCAGCCAGAGTATTATGTGGACTGAATGGTGTCCAAAAGAGTCCAGTCAGGTCCGTAGTTACTATGCAGTGTAGGCCAGGTTTCAATCACCCTACCTACCTCACTTAACAACCTTCCTCTCTGAGATGGAGATACACATGCTCATGGCATACGCCTGCCTTCTCCTACCTAGTTCACCTTTATTAAACCCAGGAGAACCCACAGTGTCCAAGGTTGAAAATATCCTTTCCTGCTCTTTCAGATCCAGGCATCATCTCAAATGTTAAAATACTTAGGGAAGGCCCTGAAATTTACATAAGACACTATCTGGGTTCTTAGAACTTCTGTGTGAGTGTGTATGTGTAGACTGAAGACTGGTTAATTATGTGATAGTAATTCCAGAAATTTTTATGATGTTCCCCCCAGATGTTTCTTTAGGATATATTGACAATGGTGAAAAATCTGTTGCCAAGTTATGAGTTATGCAGGTAATTTAAGTTATGTGCTTATTTGGGAATTAACAGGAATCTGTTTCTATTTAATGGACTTTAAGCTTCAGTTAATCATTGGAAGGATTGCACAGGTTCTGTTAATATTCACCATGAGAAAAATATTATTTTCTTTTCAATGAAGTTACACATTCACTGTCAAAACCTGATGCCTAAGATGCATACTATGCTACATGAATCCATTCCACTACCTAGTATTTGTAAGCAGCATGTTTTTTGCTTGATTCTATTTGAAATGTGGTTGGACAATGAGGGCCGTCTTTAGCTCTGTGAATGAATGGCAATTGAAATGAAAACATGAAATTAACAAGGAATTTAAATATAAGGGCCAAAAACCAAAGAAGATAGAGAGATAAGAAAACAAAACTAGAAATGGAATATATATACATATATATGTATATATATTATCAAATAATAAGTATGTGGTTAGGAGTGCTGGGATATAGAAAAATGCTTGGAAATTAGAATATTAAGCAATGACACTTACTTTATGAGGTAAAACTTGTTTGCTCAGGGTTGTATATACACACTTATACAACCATACTTATCTTGTATGTAAATGTGTTTATGAAGGTGCATGCAATGTATGTATATTTGTATATATGTGTGTGTATGCATGGGTATGTATCAAACATTATTGAGTTAAAGGGCCAAAACTACCAGTGAAAATTTTATATGGTGGGGTTGAAATATACTTACAAATTTTAATTATTGTATATAAACACAAATAATATTTTTAAGTAACAAATTGTTCTCTGAATTTCTAAAAATTATTTCCCACACTGCATCCAAGATTGTAAAGAGAAGCCTTTCCTTGTTAGCCACTTTGATTTATCACCCACCAGTCGCCTGGGCTCTACAACATTGTAGTCCCCAAATAACACACAGGACGCTGTATTAATTATGAAGCTGTTGGCCTTGCTGATTTCTTACTGGCTAGCTCTGACTTAAGTATTTATCCCATAATTGCTAATCTAAGTACGTCTCTTACCGGAGAGGTTTCCGGACTTTCTACCCCATGGTGTTACATCTTTACTCCCTGTGTGTCTCCTACCCAGAGTTCTCCTGGACTCCTAGTCCCAACTATCTTAGTTCCCTATTGGCCCAACAGTGCTTTATTGACATGTACATAGGACTTCCCACATCAGAAGAGTTTCTTTTTAATTATTGCATAATGTGGCAGCTTCCTGGTATTTCCCATGTACTTATCAAAACATCTATTTTCAGTATTTAAACCTCTTGTTTAGATATTATACCTATGTTTATGGTTTCAGACAGGAAAATTCATAATACAGTGAAGAGAACAAGGAGAAATAAAAGGAGATATTTGGAGATGACAAGGCAAAAATAATTCATTCTTTTTTTAATTTCAGTTTTTTAATACTGAAACATTTTGAGGAAGTCTTTAAATCCATGGGCATATGCCAGAATAGCCAGAACACTATTTGCTTTAAGGGAAAAGCAGTTAGAGTATGTTTGGGTAGCTGTCTAATTAGGGGAAAACACCTTGGTCATCAGTCTCTTTATAGTCTTAGAAATGACTCCAAATCTGTGAGCCACATAAGGTGAGGCAAATCTCCTAAGACCCATCCATGGAAAATATCCACCAATAACAACTCTCCCTGTTCAAAACCGTGCCCCCTAGTCACATGACAGTATGTGTTCTACTAAGTTTCATGTCAAACCTCTATACATGAAAGCCCACTAGCACTCACCCTTGAGAACTTCACCCTGAAATGCTACACCATATCTCAGGGAAAATCTATATAAACCCTATCTTCTACTTAGGACTAAGCTCCTTTTTGAACAAGTAAAATGATATTCCTGACTTCAGGCTTCCCAATAAAATTTAGACTTTGTCATGAGGTGAAACTTTGTGGTTTTACTTCATCTCCAAATGCCAGGTACCTTTCCACCTGAGTGGCAACAATTATGGACAGATGGCAGAAGGACATTAAATTGAAAATTCACTATTGTCATGATAACTCTAAGGCCTTTAATTTCCTTGTTTAGAGTTTTAATTCTCAGTGAAGAGAACATTCACACAAAAATTATTGTAAACATTTGTCCACAGGGCTGGAGAGATGACTCAGATGGAAAGAGCACTGACTGTTCTTCCAGAGGTCCTGAGTTCAATTCCCAGTAACCACATAGTGTCTCATAACCATCTGCAGTGGTATCTGATACCCTCTTCTAACCTTCAGGCATACATGCAGAGAGAACACTATATACATAATAAATAAATAACAAAAATGCATACATCATATCATCGCCTTAACGACATCCCTCCACAGTCAACTCCCTTAAAAAAGCTGATCCACAGGCTCTATTAAGTAAGATTAGGGACACCTGACATGGAATATCCTGCCAATGCTAAGCCCGTTGGCCATGGAATTGGTCATTTCCTCATTTTGAGAGTCACTTCCAGCAAATAATGCATTTAAGAGTGTACTAGACATGTATACATGGTACTAAAACCTCCAAAGGAAACATTACATATGAGCATCCCTTGATTCTTTGGCTGTGGATATGAGCAAAGAAAATACTGCTGGGTTTGCTTGTGAACTGTTCTGATCTTGAAATCTATCACAGCCTATTGCATATCTAAATGCTAAACACTACCTCCACCTACAAAATCCATTATATATCCTATTTAACCTTACATTAAGGAAAACAATGTGTGAAATGTAATTGATTTTATTTCTCTATCACACAGCTACAAAATATTGATGCAGTAAAGCATATATGCAAATAAAACCATCACTATGATGTTATAAGTCATTCCTGACAATTTAGTCATATCTCATATTCTACAGATAAGAAAAAATCACCTCCATGGTCTTTTGAATTGCTCAGCATACTTTCACTCAAAAAGAAAAAAAATCCTTAATCCCTGTATGTCAAATTCCTCTTATTTTTCACCAAAAGCAGTCTATGAATTTCAACAATCTTTTATGTTGCTGGCAAATATTTAACAACCTATGTTCTTATGTTTTCTCACAGAAATATAATAAACTCTGCTAACAAGGGTATATATCACTCCTGGGGTATTAAAGACATATAAACTGTGTTAATGTGGGCTTCTAATGAGGTTGTGTTTGTACATGGCCTCCATTGTAGATCTGTATTGGCTCTGTCTGAATACTTGTAAAATGCTACTTGCAGCTGTTATGCCCTACATTTACTACTTACAAGAATCCCTCTGAGAGACCACTTGTCAATTTTTATGCTTGACCTCCAATCTTTGGAACTAACCAGAATGCATGTTTTCTTGACTGTAATAGGATTTCTCAAGCAAGGCTTATTATGCAAATTTAGACATTACCATACTCCTTTTTTGACCAGTGATTACACCACATATTCTCAAGGTAGACTGGCTTGCAATGGAACAGGATACCTGGAGGGTGTTTTGGATTTTGACCCTCATATTTCTCCAGGACTTTTTCTAAAACTTGATAAAGCTACCACTAAATAGTAACTCAGGTAACTAAGGAGGTAGTTTTTTTTTCAGTTTATCCGCAATTTCAATGAAAACTTGACAGAGGTATCTTTTGCAATATCTCTGGTTTGAAAGACAATTAATCACAGCCTATTTGTCTTTGATTATGATACAATATACATTGAAATAAAGCAAAATCTACGTCTCTTACATGCTGCATGCCAGCAGGCAAAATATTGGCACCAGGCCACAGAGAAGAATTAAATAAGAATTAATAATGTGCAATATGCTTGTTTGCAGAAACAATATTTGGCTTGCAGCTGGTCCTTGATAGCAATCTGTATCTCATTTAATGGAGGACATTTAAAATGAAAAAAAGTGAAGAAAGGAAAGTAAGAATTGAAGAGATAAAATAATAAGAAATGCATTAAATATAATAAAATTAGAAATGAAACATATAAAACAGGAAACACTAACACAGAAAGGGGCTTCCAAGTGCCTGGGGACCCTACAAAGTCTCCCATCCCAGGTCTTCTCTTCCACCGAGACCAGGGGACTAGAAGGTCCAGGAGACTAACGGGACCAGTGGGATTTGCAGAATCAAATGGGACCAAGTAAACGAGGCCCTGCATCTGGGCCTGGTTCCAGTGCATGGGGATTGCCTGGGGACTGCCACAGAGCTTCCTATCCAGGCAGGTGCCATGCACTCCAGATCCCAGGTCTTCTCTTTTCACCAACGAGACAAGAAGACCAGTGGTTCCAGGTAAATAAGGTCCCACATCCAGACATGACTTCCAGTGCCTGTGGACTCCCACAGAGCCTCCCAGCCCGGTAGGAGCCATGCACCCCAGATCCCAGTTCATGTCTTTCACCAACAAGACCAGGTAAAAAATGCACCTCATCTGAGCATGCCTCCCAGTGTCTGGGGACTCCAACATAGCTTCCCATTCCAGGGAAGCCAAGCACTCCAGATCCCAGGTTTTCTCTTCCCACCAACCACACAAGGGAACCAAAAAGAAAACAACAAAAATGTAAGAAATTGAAGAAAAAATTCATAAAATGCAACAAAGGGATGAAAAGATAAACTGAAAATTGCAAGAAAAATTCAGGCAGTGCAAGGAAGGGTTGAAAACTGAAATAGAGACAATAAAAAAGCACAATCTGAAGGAAGGCTGGAAAAAGAAAGGTAAACAGTCCTGTACTACAGATAAAAAAATTACCAACAGTATACAAGAGATCGAAGAGAATCTCAGGTGTTAAAGATACACTAGGAGAAATTGATTCATCCACCAAAGAAAATCTTAAGTACATAAATTCCTAACATCAAATTTTAGGAAATATGGGACACCATGGAAAGACCAAACTGAAGAATAATAGGTATAGAAGAATGTGAAGAAAACTTGTTCAAAGGTGCAGAAAACATATTCAATAAAATCATAGAAGAAAATTTTCCCAACCTAGAGAAAAACATGCCAATGAAGGTACAAGAAACTTACAAAACACCAAATAGAGTGGACCACAAAAAACGTCCCCTTGCCCCATAATAATCAAGACCTCAAATATATAGAATAAAGAAAGAATATTAAGAGCAGCTAAAGAAAATGGCCATGTAACATAAAAAGACAAACCTATCAGAATTACAACTTATTTCTCCATTCAAACTCTGAAAGCCAGAAGGTCCTGCATAGATAGTCTAAACACTAAGAGACCATAGATGCCATCCAAGACTACTATACCTGACAAAGCTCTCAATAACTAGAGATGCAGAAAAGAAGATATTCCATGACAAAACTAGTTTCAAGCAATACGTATCCACTAACCCAGCCCTACAGAAAGTTCATGAATAAAACTCCAACCCATGGAATTTAACTTCCACTGGAAAATCATAGGCATTAGGTAATCCCACTCTACCATCAGCCAAAAGAACAAAGGGTGGAATTCCACTCATAATTCCACCAAAAACAACCATTCCAAATCAAAGAAGAATGAGCAGTCAATGGCCAATAATATCACTCAATATTAATCGCCTCAAATCAACCATAAAAAGACACAGGCTAGAAGAATGAATTCGAAGACAGAAACTGTCCTTCTGCTGCATACAATAAACACAACCTCAAGACAGATATTACCTGAGATTTAAGGGTTGGGAAAAGATTTTCCCATCAAATGGACCCAAGAAACAAGCAGGATTAGCAATCCTAATATCTATGAAATTTAACTTTAAAATAAAATCAATAAAAACAGTTGAACCAGGTCATTTGTCCTCATCACAGGGAAATCCACCAAGATGAAGTTTCAATTCTGAACTCTATGCCCCAAATACTAAGACGTCCACATTCTGTAAAAGAAACATTACTAAAACTTAAATCACATCTTAAACCCCACACACTTATATTGGAAGATTTCAACACCCCACACTCACCAATAGACAGGAGTACCAGACAGAAACTCAACAAAGAAGGAAAGGGACTAATAGCAATTAGGACACAATAGGGATTCACAGACATCTATAGAACATTCCATCCACATAAAAAAGAATATACTTTCTTCTCACTACCACATGGAACCTTTTCAAAAATCAATCACATACTTGGCTACATATTAAACCTCAGGAGGTACAAAAATTGGAATAACTCCATGGATCTTATCAGACCACCATGCTTTAAAATTAGAATTCAACAACAACACAAATTGCAGAAAACCTACAAACTCGTGGAAATTGAATAATGCGCAACTGTTCCATAACTGGGTCAATGAACAAATTAAAAACATAAATCAAAACTTCGTAGAATTCAATGAGACACAACAAACCCAAACTTATGGGATATTTTGAAAGCAGTACTACTGAGGAAGTTCATAGCACTAAATGCCCACATGAAGAAACTGGAGAATAGTTATACTAGAGAATTAACAGCACAGCTGAAATCTTTAGAACACAAAGAAGCAAACGCCCCCAGGAGTAGTAGATGCCAGGAAATAATCAAACTGCGGGCTGAAATCAATAAATTAGAAACTAGGAAAACAGTACAAATTATCAATGTAACAAGATAGACAAACTTTGTCAAAACTTATGAAATGGCAGAATGTGAACATGCAAATTAACAAGATCAGAAATGAAAAGGGGCACAAAACAAAGCACAGTGAAGAAATCCAAAGAATCATCAGGTTATACTTTGAAAACCTGTACTCCACAGAATTTAAAAATTTAAAGGAAATGGACAATTTTCTGGATAACTATCTCTTGCCAAAATAAAATCAAGAACAGACAGGCAATGTAAAATGATCTATAACACGTAAGTAAATAAAGCAGGCATCAAAAACTCACAAACAAAATAATCCCATGGTCTGATGGCCTCAGTCAAAGAACTGCTTATACCAATTCTCCTCAAAATATTCCATGCAATAGAAGCAGAATAGACATCTCCAAACTCTTTTTATGAGTCTTCAATAATATAGATACCCAAGCCACAAAAACACACAAGAAAGAAAGAGGACTTCAGACCAATATCCTTCATAAACATTGATTCAAAAATACCCAAAACACTGGCAAATCGGATCCAAGAACACATCAGAATTCACATGCACCATGGTAAAGTAGGCTTCATTCCTGGGAGGCAGGGATGGTTCAACATATGAACATCCATCAATGTAATCCACCATATAAACAAGCTGAGAAACAAAGTCACATGATCATCTCACTAGATTCTGAAATATCTTCGCAGAAATCCAATAACCATTAATAATAAAGGTCATGTAGAGATCTGGGGTAACAGGAGCATACCTAAACATAATAAGCGCTATATACAGCAAACCAACAGACAACATGAAACTGAATGAAGAGAAATACAAGGCAATTCCACTAAATCAGGAACAATACAAGGTTGTCCCCTCTCCCAATTCCTCTTCAATATTGTACTCGACGTTCCAGCTAGAGCAATAATAACGCAAAAGGAAATCAACTGGATACATATTTCAAAGGAAGAGACAAAACTTTCACTATTTTCAGAAGATATGCTAGTTTACATCAGTGACCCAAAAAACTCTACCAAGGAACGCTTACAGCTGATTAAACTTTCAGCAGATGGCAGGATACAAGATCCACTCAAGAAAATCTGTAGCTCTATTATATACAGATGATAAAAGTGCTGAGAAAGAAATCAGAGAAACATCACCATTTACTATCGCCACAAACAACTTAAAATACCTTGGAGTAATACTAACCAAACAAGAGAATGACCTGTATCACAAGAACTTTGAGTCTTTAAAAAAGAATTTAAAGAAGACACCAGAAAATGGAAAGTTCTCCCATGTTCTTGTATATGTAGGATCAAAATAGTAAAAATGACAATCCTGCCAAAAGCAATCTACAGACTCAATTCTTCACAGACCTTGAAAGAACAATTGTCTATGTAATATGGAAACCAAAAGACCAAGGATATCCCCAAACAACCTTGTTCAACAAGGCAACATCTGGGGGCATAACTATCCCTAACTTCAAGCAATATTACAGAGGTATAATTCAGAAAAAATGTCGGTATTGGCACAAAAATAGACAGATACACCCATGGAACTGAAATGAACGACCTGACACTAATCCATACATGTATGAACACCTGATCTTTGACAAAAAAGCTAAAATTATACAATTAAAAAAAGAAACCACATTCAACAAATGGTGCTGTCTCAAATGGATACAGACATGAGGAATAATTCAGATAGATCCATGTATATTTCCATGCACAAAAAATAAATCCAACTGGATCAAAGACCTCCACATAAATCCAGTCACACTGAAACTCTGAGAAGTGGAAGTGGGAGGTACCTTTCAATGAATTGGTACAGGAGACTGCTTCCTGAACATAACTCCTGTAGCACAGACACTGAGACCAACAATTAATAAATGGGACCTCCTGAAACTGAGAAGCTTCTGTAAGACAAAGGACACAGTCAACAAGACAAAAAAGCAACTCACAAATTGTGAAAAGATATTCACTAACCACACATCTGACAGAGGACTGATCTCCAATATTTACAAAAATTAAAAAAAAATCTTCCAAACACGAAAGGATCCAATTAAAAAGTGGTGAACAGAACTAAATAGAGAATTCTTTTTTAAATTTATTCATTTATTTATTTAATCATTTATTTATTATAAAGTGTTGTCTGCATATATGTCTGCAGGCCCGAAGAGGGCATGCAGACATATCTTGTTAGAGGGTCTAAAATTGTTGAGAGACACTTGAGAATGTGATCAGCTGACACTTGCTTTTTAAATAACTTTTTTTGCTTCTCAGAGTGATCCCAAAATGGAACACTCATGGAATTCAGAGACATACGACCTCTTGAGATGGGGAGCTGCAGCTTATAAACCATTTATTTTGATTCATTAAAACCCAGGACAATGTTGATTGATGTTGTCTGGGCACAAGGAAAGCTAGTATTTCAGTAGATCAGCTGTGATGGAGTAGGCATTGCCAGGAGTTTAGATGGGAATATTCAGGGCCACACCCACTTTATGAAGTACAACCTGCAGTGGCTCACCCCATTGTGACCTCATTTGCCCCACCCATTTTTCCTGAGCATAAGATGGGCACTGACTGCACAGGTTAGTTGCACTTGGAGGGGCAGCATAATCAAGACACGTGGTCTCTTCCTGGAGGAAACCTGTTTCTTTACTCCACATCTGAGGTGCGTTTTATGTGAGGAACAATCTGAACAAGTTACATCTGGGTGGGTAATGCGTCAGGATTCTGTATGGTCCAAGCCAAGGTCTTATACCATTCATGTCCCTTCAGAGATCTGCAACACTTGGGAATGTGTTCTGGCCAGAACCCTCAAAGGGTAATTCCCCCTTGGAGCTCAGAAAGTGCAACCATCTTATATCTGACTGACTACTGAACCACTATTTCTGAGGGAAATATTACTCTTCTAACCTACATAGAGTTGAAAACCACCATGCGTTGAGTTCCTCCATCAGCCGTAGTGCCATATAGCCTCTGTCTGAGGGCCTACTGTACTACCCATGCTGGGAAAAAGCCACAAACCACAGAAAAGTATCCACAATAATTTCAGTTTGCAGGGCCCCAGATTGGTGCATCGTAAAATACTCCATGCTCCTGCAGCATGAATGTATCCTTTAGGCTTACAGATGTCAGATTTCTTCATTCGACTTTTTCCAAAAATATCACAGTAACAGTCCATAATTACTGGAGGCAGCAGTCCACATTTTTCATTGCAGCAGAAATGCATACCCCTTTCCCTGTATAAAGAAAATCACCAATCATTGGACCTCAGCGTTGATGTACCTTCATCTCACCCCTTTTGTCTGAGAGCTCATCCCCACACATAAAAATAGAACCACATATGAAGCAGGATGATATTGCACAAGTCTATAGTCTAAGTTACTCTGAAAGTTCAGAACAAGTTTTCAGGGTCAAATTGGGGAAGAAAGCAAGTTACAACTTGTCTCAAACAGACAAAAAGAGCCTCCAACTACATTGATAAATCAAGCTATCATGGAAGAAACATTAAAAGGTACATTTTATCGTAAACTGAAATTTTTAACGTTTCAATATTTTATTATTTAAAACTATTTTATATTCAAATATATTGATCACATTTCCCCTTCCAACAATTTGTACAGATCCTCTCCTCTTCCCTACCCAACTTTTAAGTACTGTCAAAAATATTAACCAAACACCCACTGTAGCATTAAAACATGCCAAACTTAGAAAAAAATAAAGCATCACTTTGGTGATTTGAATAAGAATGGCACCCATAGGCTTATATAATTTAATTCTTGGTCATTAGGGAATCACATCATTTGAGAGGGATTATTATTTGTAACCTTGTTGGAGAAAGTGTGTCCCTGGGGTAGGCATTGAGATTTCAAAAGCCCATGACAGCCCCAGTCACTCTCTTCCTTCTGCCTGCAAATATATATATATATATATGTATATATATGTATATATATATACATCTTTCAGCTACTTCTTCACTTCCATGTCTGCTGAATACCACCATTTTCCCAAAATCATGATGACAATTAATAAAATCTCTGAAACTGCAATGCAGTACCTACTAATATTTTCCTTATAAAAGTTAACATGGGCATGTTATGTCTTTGCATCTATAGAGCACTGACTAAGACAAATCTAGGTACTAGGAATGGGGTGTTGATATGCCAGGCTTAGCCATTCTGCTCTTTGGCAGAATGTGGGCTTTGAGGGAACGAGTTGAAAATACAAGTGGGGCTTAATGAACCATACATCTACAAATGTGGAAGACACTGCTGCTGACAACAATGTTGATTATGATGGCCTGGTTCAAGATGTTTCAGAGCAGAAGAATAATAATAAGTGTATTAGAGACAGTTTTGTGTATTCACAAAAGAATACAAAAACACACCAAACCATTAACAAATATAAACACAAACACACACACACAAACACATACACACACATACACACACACACACACACACACAATTCTTAAAATAAAGCCCTAATACAAATAACATGCAAGATGAATTGACCTACCATTGGCAGAGGAGTGAACAAATGCCAATGTAAGGAGATTTCTCAAAAGGTGAAAACTGGGGCAAAATTAAGAAGAAAATAATGTCTCACCAGAAATAAAAAACCTCAGGGCTTTCTTGTTCTATATCTGTTCTTCTGTTGCATTCTTGGACACCATATACATGACCGCATACTACACTTGCTTGGTGATACACCCTTGTAGTAGGTCAGAGAACATGTGTTCTGCATTGAGTACATATTCTCTGACAAACAATGTGTGTATGCTGTATATATATATATATATATATATATATATATATATATATATGATCTGAAACGCTTCCAAGAACATTGGATACAAAGACTATTTCAAACACAGCAAAGGAAAGAAAAGCTCCTAGATTCATACCAAAACATTTGCCACCAGATAAACAGGCATAGGCAATGAGTTTACAGGGATTGGGGAAACCATGGTGTTCTCCCAGAGCTTTTCTCTAATATGGTTTCTTTGCTGCCTGTTGCAACACCTTTTGTAGTGGTGTTTCATTTCTTCAGGAAGAAGTGTAAAGGAAGTAACTGATCATACTGCACTTTTCCATGCTGAGACAGGCTGAGAGCAGAGATCCGCCAACATGCAGCTCAGCCCCCCACACTTAACTCTTCTTTCATTCAGGTCTTGTTCTAGTGTACCTTGCTGCCTGTAAGGTATCACAGCACACCCCATACTGCTTCCTTTCTCTCAAAAAGCAATGTTCATGGACATGACTTCTGCTTCCTTCTAGGAGCAAATTAAATCTGTTGCCCTGCCCTTCCAAGAAGTTATGGAATCTACTATCATGGAATCTGATGGCCATTATCACGAGGGTGAAGGTTAGTGGGAAGACAGGGAGGTTAGAATAACAAGTTCTGTCAAGGTGCTTGGGCTGCAGGGCTCACAGACATCTAATCCCTTCCTCAAGTCAGAAGTGAATGGAAAGGAGTTCATTTGCAAGATTATGTGGAAGAGACTGATAGATACTACATTAAAATTAGAAAAGAACAGACAATGGTTAATGTGTAAGTGGAAAACATGTAATGTGCTAACATCCTGTCCTAAACATTGGTAGACATACTTTACACAAAAACCAAACACACCAAAGCACAGAGACACAGACACATAGACACACACACACACACACACACACACACACTCACACACACATGGAACATGGTTTATTCATTTTATTGTCAGTGAATGGACAATACATAGGCTGCAAATGAGGAAAGTTCAAGGCTCCAGATCACGGTGTGTTTGAGGAGACAGGAGACAAGATGAGTTTGCTTTCCTGCTGTTGTAACAGGAAACATCCAAGAGAGTCAGAATGTACAAACCCTGTACCACAAGCCAGTGTTTCCCCCAGGAAATCTGGCCAAATCACAAAAACACACACAATCTCTAAACCTAAGGTCAAACTCCTCCTGGAACACATGCACAGCTCTTGGAACTACAGGAAAAGGATCAATTACACTGGTAAGGCTCTGCAGCCTTGGGGTAAATCACCTACTCTTCATCACACACTGAACACATTGAAGATTTAACCATTTCGTGTGTGCAAGGAGATTTTAATTACTCCAAATGTGTAATTGCCCATCGCTCAAAATATCATGGAATCTGTTGAATGGTTTGGGGAAACGAAAAAGAAATGTACTAATATGGGATGGAGGCAGTTATGAGGCTCAGGCCAAATTTCATAGGCAATCCGAAGGAGACACCTGATCTTGCCCTGTACATGGTGTCTAAGTGATTAGAAAAGAGAGGGAAAGGCCATGATTCAGGTGCTTCCTCTCCATGAGTGGACTAAAATTCTTCACTCCTTCAGCGAATAAATTTGCAGGAGCCTGGAAACTGGAATAAGTACTAAATAGAAAATTCTTCTGACTTGTCACCCTTCTGTAGATGAACATTCTGAAGTGACTTGTGGCATGGCAGAGAGAAAGTGCCTGGAGGTGAGTAACTCCCACTTCCACAGTTCTGCCCCTCATTTTCCCCTCCAAAAGAGCCCATGATGTTGAGGATGGAAGGTCTGAAGTGCCCGTAGTCCCCATCTCCTAATTCTCTGAAAATTTGAATTCCTCAATTTTCTCTGTATTTCTATATCCTCTATTCTCTATACTCATCACTTCGTTCCCCCTTGTTTACTTCTTCTTTTAGATCCCTTCATACAGTACAGAGAATAGAACTTAAAGATTTCTCTCAGGATTAATACATTCTCTACCACACAAACCACTTCTTTTTACATTCTAGCTGTCGTCAAAATG
>NW_024431568.1:0-4851 GCF_017639785.1 Mesocricetus auratus
AAAGAAGGGAGTTATCATTCACCCCTTAACAAATCTAAGAAAAAGAAAAAGCCAGAATCTAGTCTATACTCCTGCAGTAGAGCTAGAAGCCTTGGAGCTAGATAATTCTGATTCTGACACTCTGGATTCTAGCGAAGAAGGTGGTCTAGAGGAGGAGGTGGCACGGTATGAGGAAAAAGATATCACCCTGATAGACACCGGCCACTGAAAACAAAAATGAATGTGAGGCCACCGCCTATAAATCCGGCGGGCTCACGCTCTCAGCGCCTCCGCCATATGAGCTTCGGCTGAATACTGGTACTGACTCCTTTTTACCTTTAGAGGAACGGAGAAAAATACAAATGGCTTTTCCAGTATTCGAGAATGTGGAAGGCGGAAGAGTACATACCCCCGTAGATTACAATCAAATTAAAGAATTGGCCGAATCCGTTCGTAATTATGGGGTCAATGCTAACTTTACCACATTACAGGTGGAAAGGCTTGCTAATTTTGCCATGACTCCCACTGACTGGCAAACGACAGTGAAAGCAGTGCTTCCCAACATGGGACAATACATGGAATGGAAGGCTCTCTGGTATGATGCAGCCCAGGCACAAGCTAGAGTTAATGCCACGGCTGAAGATGAGAATCAGAGGCAGTGGACATTTGAAATGCTGACAGGTCAGGGTCAACATGCCCTTAATCAAACCAACTACATCTGGGGCGTCTATGGTCAGGTGTCGGCCGCCGCTATTAAAGCATGGAAGGCCCTCACAAAAAGGGGAGAGTCCAGTGGACACCTTACAAAGATTGTCCAAGGACCCCAAGAGCCATTTTCAGACTTTGTGGCCAGAATGACAGAGGCCGCCAGTCGCATCTTTGGTGATTCAGAACAAGCTATGCCCCTGATTGAGCAACTTGTCTATGAACAAGCAACCCAGGAATGTCGAGCGGCTATCGCCCCTCGCAAAAGCAAAGGTTTACAAGATTGGCTCAGAGTGTGCAGGGAGCTGGGGGACCCCTAACCAATGCAGGACTAGCTGCCGCCATTTTACAAACGCACAGGTATAGAGATTTATCTAATCGAAAAGCTTGTTTTAATTGTGGGAGAATGGGGCACCTTAAGAAAGATTGTCAAGCCCCTGAAAGAACAAGAGAATCGAAGCTTTGCTATCGTTGTGGTAAAGGTTATCATAGGGCTAGCGAATGCAGGTCAGTCCGGGATGTAAAGGGAGGCTTCTGCCCCCTATTGAAGAATCCAAGGTACCCCAATCAAAAACGGGTCACGGGGCCCATGGTCCCAGGGCCCTCAGAAATATGGGAACCAATTTCAGAAAAGCAATCAAGAGGAAGTAGAGGTTTCCGAGGAACCTCCGGAATGGACTTGCGTGCCGCCTCCGACTTCTTACTCATGCCCCAAATGAATGTTCAACCGGTCCCAGTCCATTCCCTGGACCTTTGCCCCCTGCCACCATTGGGCTTATTCTGGGCCGTGGCTCCTTAACTTTACAGGGACTCATTATATATCCTGGGATTGTTGACCCATATCATAAAGAGGAGATTCAAGTTCTCTGTTCTAGCCCTCGGGGTGTATTTTCTATAAAGCAGGGAGATAGAATTGCACAACTGGTGTTGCTGCCCTCCCTCGGGGATGGAGAAACCTACACTTTACAAAAAAGGGCTATGGGATCTTCTGGAAGTGATTCAGCCTATCTGGCTATACCCCTAAATGAGAGACCTACAATAAAATTGTTAATTAATGGAAAAGAATTTGAAGGGATAATGGATTCGGGAGCAGACAAAAGCATTATTTCACTCCATTGGTGGCCGAAGTCTTGGCCCACTGTTGTTTCATCTCATTCTCTACAAGGTCTTGGATACCAGTCCTCTCCTGCCATCAGTGCCTCAGCCTTAACCTGGCGGGATGCTGAAGGCAAACAGGGATGTTTTACCCCCTATGTGTTGCCACTCCCTGTAAATTTATGGGGACGAGATGTGTTACAAGCCATGGGCATGACCCTAACTAATGAATACTCCCCCAGGCATCAGCCATTATGGCAAAGATGGGGTATACAAATGGTAGAGGCTTGGGTAGGCAAGAACAAGGCAGAATAAAACCCATTACACAACACGGAAATCGGGGTAGAAAAGGACTGGGTTTTATTTAGGGGCCGTTGAGGCTTCACGACCCATACCATGGAAAACAGAGGAGCCGTTATGGGTCTCTCAATGGCCTCTATCCTCTGAAAAATTAGAGGCTGTCACAAGATTAGTGCAAGAACAGGAACGGCTGGGGCATCTAGAGCCTTCTACCTCCCCATGGAATACACCAATTTTTGTTATTAAGAAGAAATCTGGGAAGTGGAGATTACTCCACGACCTGCGGGCCATTAACAATCAGATGCATCTTTTTGGCCCTGTTCAAAGAGGCCTTCCTTTTGCTTTCTGCACTTCCTCAAGATTGGAAGCTTATTATTATAGATATTAAGGATTGTTTCTTCTCTATTCCACTTTACCCACGGGATAGACCAAGGTTTGCCTTCACTATCCCTTCTCTTAATCATATGGAACCAGACAAGAGATTTCAGTGGAAGGTACTGCCGCAAGGCATGGCCAATAGCCCAACAATATGTCAGCTATATGTGCAGGAGGCTTTGGAGCCAATTAGGAAGCAATTTACATCTTTAATCGTTATCCATTATATGGACGATATTCTTATTTGTCACAAAGAGTTAGATGTTTTACAAAAGGCTTTTCCCATGCTGGTGGCTGAATTAAAACAGTGGGGATTAGAGATTGCCTCAGAAAAGGTTCAAATTGCAGATACAGGCCTCTTTTTGGGCTCAAAGATTACTCCCAAAAATATAGTTCCTCAGAAAATAGAAATTCGCAAAGACCACTTACAAACATTAAATGATTTTCAGAAACTTCTGGGAGATATAAATTGGTTGAGGCCCTTTTTAAAAATTCCATCTGCTGATCTAAAACCCCTCTTCGATCTCCTGGAGGGTGAGCCTCATATCTCCTCACCCAGAAAATTTACCCCTGCCGCCCACCGAGCCTTACAGATGGTGGAAGAGGCCTTACAGGAAGCACAATTACAACGAATTGAGGAGTCACTACCTTTTAATCTGTGTGTTTTTAAGACAGCTCAATTGCCAACTGCAGTCCTGTGGCAACATGGACCATTACTTTGGATTCATCCAAATGCTTCCCCTGCTAAGATTATTGACTGGTACCCTGATGCTGTTGCACAGCCTCGCGCTTCGCGGAATAAAAGCAGCTGTTACACATTTTGGCAGGGATCCTGATTCCTTGATTGTGCCTTATACTGCTGCACAAGTTCAGACCTTGGCAGCCACATCTAGTGATTGGGCAGTTTTAGTTACTTCCTTTTCAGGACAAATTGATAATCATTTTCCAAAGCATCCAATTTTACAGTTTGCCCTAAACCAGGCTATAGTGTTTCCACAAGTGACAGCTAAAGACCCACTCCCAGATGGGACTGTGGTGTACACTGATGGATCAAAAACTGGTATGGGAGCTTATGTGGTCAAGGATAGGGTTATATCTAAACAATATAATGAAACTTCACCTCAAGTTGTAGAATGTCTGATAGTACTGGAGGTTCTTGAGGCTTTTCCAGGACCCTCAATATTGTATCAGATTCCTCTTATGTGGTTAATGCAGTTAATCTCCTTGAGATAGCTGGAATAATAAGATCCTCCAGCAGAGTTGCTAACATCTTTCAGAAGATACAAGCTGCCTTGTTAAATAGGAGATTTCCTGTTTTCATTACCCATGTCCGAGCACATTCTGGACTCCCAGGTCCCATGTCCTTAGGGAATGACTTAGCGGACAAGGCTACAAAGCTGGTGGCCGCTGCCTTGTCTACCCATGCACAAGCAGCAAAAGAATTCCATAAGCGCTTTCATGTGACGGCTGAGACCTTGCGCCGTCGTTTTGCTCTATCCAGGAAAGAGGCTAGGGAAATTGTTACTCAATGCCAGAATTGCTGCGAATTCTTACCTACTCCCCACATGGGAATAAACCCACGTGGCATTAGACCATTGCAGATGTGGCAGATGGATGTTACTCATATTCCCTCTTTTGGAAGGCTTCAATATGTTCATGTTTCTGTTGACACCTGTTCTGGCGTAATGTTTGCCACACTCCCTAACAGGGGAAAAGGCCTCATATGTGATTCAACATTGCCTTGAGGCCTGGAGTGCTTGGGGAAAACCCAGAATTTTAAAAACAGACAATGGACCAGCATATACCTCTCAAAAATTCCGACAGTTTTGTCGGCAAATGGATGTTACCCATCTAACTGGCCTACCTTATAACCCTCAAGGACAGGGCATTGTGGAACGTGCCCATCGTACACTCAAATCATATCTGATTAAACAAAAGGGGAGTATTGAGGATGTTCTACCCTCGGTACCAAGAGTTGCTGTATCCATGGCACTTTTTACCCTTAATTTCTTGAACTGTGATGCCCAAGGCCACACTGCGGCTGATCGCCACAGTTTAGAGCCTGATAGGCCAAAAGAAATGGTAAAATGGAAAGATGTCTTGACTGATCTCTGGAAAGGCCCGGATCCTATTCTTATAAGATCCAGGGGAGCTGTGTGTGTTTTTCCACAGGAGGAAGAAAACCCCTGTGGATCCCTGAAAGACTCACTCGAAGAGCTCCTTCACAACTCCAGAATAAGAAGGATGGAGGCCAAGTGGGTGATGAAGACTCTCCTACTCGGGATGATGGTTCCTAGTATGATGGGAGAGTTACGTGTGGGCCATCATGTCTACCTTCCCCTACCGATGCCAGTGATGCAGAATGCCCAGGTGTTCCCTAGATTTTTCACAAATAAT
>NW_024431569.1:0-8387 GCF_017639785.1 Mesocricetus auratus
TTAGACCAGACCTTGAGCAGAAACCCACTTCCCCTTCGGCCTGGTAGCAGGCAGCTGTGTAATGTTTACTGAAAACAATTCAGTGCTTTAAAGCTCTTGATAGGGCTCAGATAATGGCTCACTCACTGAGATACCATGACTTTGACATCCCCTACGGCTAGATGTCTCTTCCTGTCCCCCCTGCGGTGTCTCCCTGATTCTGGGGCCGGAGATTAAACCACCAGCCAGGAGGTGAGAAGGCTGGAAAGAATGGTATGTAGATGGATGGCAGAAGTCCTTAAAAAGGGAAGCTCCTTTTTCTTGGAGACTTCTCCTGAGAGCTCTCTCCTAAGCGGACTGGGGTCTCCTCCTAAGCTGACTTGGGAAGCATAAAGTTTTCTTAAAGCAACCGACCGGTCTCTGTGTCATCTATCCCGACCACCTTGCTACATTCTCAGATGCAGGCTGCACAGCAGGTGCGACAATTGGAGGTCCCACCGAGATGATAATGAACTAAACCTCTGAAACTGTAAGCCAGCTCCAATGAAATGCTTTTCTTTGTAACAGTTGCCATGATCAATGGTGTCTCTTCACAGCAATAGAACCCTAACTAAGACAAATCACCACCTCTGTTTTGGTCTCTTTAGGAAATGTCTTCTCAGGTTCTTTGGAATCTGAAATGTTTTCCTTATTCTCACTATGGACTCTTACTTTTTAGTCACTTAACTACAATACAGACCATAATCTTCCCAAGCTCAGGAATTCATGTGGTCTAAATAATTCCAGAAAAACCACCTACTTCACAATCCAACCACCTCTGCAGAGTCGCAAGGACAACAACCCAGAGAGCTGCAGCAGGAATAGGCAGTTGGTAAATCAGGCCAGCCAGGGCTTCATAGAGACACCTTGTCTAAAACAAAAAAAAAACCTTAAAACTAACTGAGGTAGAGGCTGGAGTACTGGCTGCCCTTCTAGGGCCCAAGGGTACTGCAACATGTATAGACTATATGCAAGCAAAACACCCACACCAAGATATTGAGAGATAAAGGCAGTAGGACAAACAAATGTAATTTCTTGAAACTTCAATTTTAGCACATGGATTTTATCCATCTACAGTTCTTCTTGCAACTAATAAACAGAGTTATATTTCTGGTGAAATACAGTTATCAGAGAAACCAGACTGAAGATTAACATGGAATCTGCCAGATACAGGACGTGAAGGGACAAGTACTGAAACTGCTGCTCCACCATAGCCCTGTGACAAGTTAGTCACCGTCCCCAACAGACAATAACATTGCATCAACTGCCCAGTCACTAATTTCTGATTCAACAATTGGGTTTCTCTGTTTTAAGCAAACTGAAAAAGAAGAGTAGCCATGGTGCACTCAATGTAGCTCACCAGTGCAGAACTCCTTGCTCAACAATTGGGTTTCTCTGTTTTAAGCAAACTGAAAAAGAAGAGTAGCCATGGTGCACTCAATGTAGCTCACCCGTGCAGAACTCCTTGCTCGCACCGTGTGGCACTGTGATCCTGCGGTAGACAATAGGCCCTGACTCCAGGATGTTTTCATCATGATGATACCTAGCAGGGCGTTCATTTGGGACACCACGGAAACGGGCGCCACTTCTCTCGTAAGTGTCAATCTCCTCAAACACAGCTGCCTTGTCAAAAAGGGCCAGGTTCCCCTCAAAGTCAAAATCTGTATCTGGGATCTCCTCGATGTCATCTCCAAAACATTCATCATCTTTATTCTTCATTTGGCCATTTTTTAAACCACTTTTCTTTGGGGTTGCCTGGTTTGGGTGCCTGCTACTAGATGACCAAGAGTTGTAACGACAACGGAAGCTTTTGGACTGACTCAAGGATTCCATGTGCCTGTCCACATAACTCTTTGAGCACTGCTGCTGCTGAGGAGAAACGGCAACATCCTGGCTCTTCACATCTGTCCTCTTAGGGATGTTCTGAGGGGTACTACTAGAAGAGGTTGGCTTCTTGACCACCTTGCCTGTACCATTCTGACTGATACCCACTTGGTACCCAACACCAGAAGGGCCTAATTCTGTCTGATGAAGGTCTCCAAACTGTTGGTTGTCTCCAGGACCTGGTATCTCCAGGATTTTTAATTCTGTAATATCACCTGCCCGAAAGGTGACTTCTGGTACAAGACACTTCACTCCATTGTGGAAGGGCCAAGTAAGAGAAATGGTCTGGCTGACCTGATCTACAGCTGACACTCTTCCTTGATAGACACCCAAGCTATCTCCACAGTTGATCGACACAATGCTGCCTAGCCAATCCATAGCCATGTTCCGGATGTGGAGTCACTCTGCGTGGCACACTACACCTCACCAAGCCAAGCCGATCCCACGGTGCCAAAACACCACCAAGGGGCTTCACGCCCACCTCCACAGTCACAGAAGCAGCCTAAATCGATTTAGATATAGCCAAAAGAAACATCCAGTCAGTCGGTTAATATCTTAACAAAAAATTCAAGTTAAGCCCTCAGAGCCAGTCCAAAAAAAAAAAAAAAAAAAAGAGAGGAGAGTTTTTTTTTCAGGGAACTGCCCTGCCACTTTGGCAGGCCCCCAACCCCAAAGGTGTCTGTGTAGATGCAAATTAGGCCTTGTCAGTTCAGATGCAAACGAGGCCTTGTCAGCTAGTGAGAGCTACAGGTTAAAAAAAGGGGGTGGGACTATTTGAGACATAGTATAGTTTACAATCCTTAAATGATTCTCAAAGGTACTTAATGGTTATGTGGTTATGTCCCTTTTAAAGGGCATCTACTAATAATTTAAATAGTGATCCCAATTCACCTAGATAGTTGACTAAGGAGGGTAGACAAATCCTTCTACTGTTATGATCCAACTTCAACAGTTCAAACAAAATTTAAAAATAAAAGGGGGAGTAATGTCCCCAGTCCCCACATGATTCATTAAATAATCCACTCCTCATTTAAAATTTTTAAAAATGTAAATGCAAGTGAGGAATCTGCTTCAGACAGATTCTGACGTAATGAAAGTTAAACAACTATTACTCAGGTCAAATGGAAACATCCATACACTAGACAGTAGAGAAGACCCTAATTTGGGGTCGAGGGCATGTTTGTGTTTTCTTACAGGAAAAGAATAAAGCTTCAGTAGCTGTCACAACATTTGGTGAGATGCATGGAGCAGAGAAAACTGGACCTGAGAACGTGGGAGCCTGCTCAAGCCAGTTCGAGATCTCCTCAGTTGGTTTCATCAAATATACAGCCCAAGAAAGAAATAAAAGTCAGTTTGAGATTTCCAGTGTCTCATCAGGCTTGCTACATCAACCTCCTGGACCCGTGAGTTTTCATCCCAAAGCCAACAAAACTGGAAGATTAGCAGCTAGCCTTTGATACACCTTAAAACAACAGAATTCATTTTGCCAGCTTTTCCCTTTGGGGGAAAAAGGACTGGGGTCTCCTCCTAAGCTGACTTGAGAAACATAAAGTTTTCTTAAAGCAACCGACCGGTCTCTGTGTCATCTATCCCGACCACCTTGCTACATTCTCGAATGCAGGCCGCACAGCAGGTGCAACACCATGGGTCTGTTGACTCAGTTCTCCTGAAGAAAAGAAAGCATAAAAAACAACTCTGAGATACACTAAACCTGAGACAAGAATTGCTGAGAACCCTGACATTCAACAGCAGGAGGCCCCTGTGAGGTGTACAAGATGGAGGGTAGGGCTGTTGGTGGCTTTGGCAAGCTGATTGAGTCCCTAGCCCTCCCTATGTGATGGGAAATCTGTCATGGAAGATTCTGTTGATGTTAAGTTGTTCCAGACAAAGAGATTTCCCATTTTTAATTCTTAAGAACAATACCTTTAGTCATGTTTGGTTTTTCACTCCTACAGACCCAGAACATCCTGTAACCCAAGAACTCTTGGGTGTCCAGCCTGGGCTACACAGTTCCCAGCCATCCAGGGCTACACAGGAGAATTGTATTTGAATGTGAATGGTGTTGCCAACTCTGACTATATCCACTTGTGTCCATAGTGTATCCATATTATCATACATTTAGCTATCCCTAAACTATACTATTCTGTATACACGTTTAATGAAACATTTGGAACAAATTAATGAGAAACAAAACAGTATATCTCTTATGACTCTCAGGAAAGACAAACCTTTACTAAGGCAATATGTAAAATATTCAAGCCCCGATTGCCATCCAGGCCATGACACTGATGTACTTCCTGGGATGCTGCCAAGGGCTATGTCTTCCTCCTTGTCCCTGACACAGCTGTGGGTGTCTCTGTTGAGATCTGTAACTCCTCCAGTCTATACCAAAACCTGTGCCTGTATTAGAGTCAAAGGGATATGTTGGGAGATTTTTCTCAATCTAGTCTCAGTCCCAGTGGACCGAGTTCTCACCAAACAATTGGTTCTCCAAAGCCACTATGAAAGAACTACTCTGAGACTTAATATCTATTTATACTTGTGTAGACAATGGCTTAGGTTTTTCACTGACTGCCTCCCTCTTAATTACTAACTCTTAACTATTAATCTGTGTATCTCCATGTGACCTTATCATACCAGAGAATGACCAGGCCTTGCACCTTTTTGGTAGCTACATGGTGTTTGTCCTTTGTCTTTCTTTTCCCTGCCTCTTTCTTTGGAATTCCTGCCTACCTAAATCTGCCTGTCCATTGACCAAAACATGTTTTTTTCATTAACCCAGCATAGCAATACATATTTGTAACACACAGAAGGACCTCCCACATCATGGATATGTTCCCACAAGGGCATGTGTCTTAAGAGTGCTGTGATGCCACTGAGGACCGTAGTGACATCTGTCTCAGGACTGTTGCCAAGAACTTCATCTGAGTCTAAGGACCAGCAGTGGAGCTATCAAGACACTGTAGATACCTGTAATCTGGGTCACCACCTGGACCATCCTGGGCCATGTTGTTGCTTCCTTGCTGATCTCAGTGACCTACATTTCCAACCAGGGTCATGGTGGTATTCATGGTCTAGGATCATGCCTGGGTCCATGTAGCAAATGCAGCCAGCATCTGTGTATGTCCATGACCTGTGTTGCCAAACAAGAAACACACATAGAGATTTGGGTCACCATATAGGAACATGTTAGTCCAAGGGATGTGCTTCTGATGAGGTCATACAGATCTGAGTGACCTATGTTACCAACAGGGTCCATAGTGTCCTCTGGGCCTAGGCTGCAGTCAAAGGCCATGTCTGTATACTTTGCCCTGCCAGAGTCTCTGTGTTGTTGATGTCAGTGGCTCCTGGTACCACTGAAGACAGGATGGGGATGTACAGAGTGAAGCACACCCTTCGCTGGAGGCAGCACTAGGAGGATCTGGACCCGCCCCTCCCCAACTGTAGAACTCATGAGACTGAATCCTGCATGTGAAATTAGCAGCACAGTAGATCTAACACTGTTGGCAGCAGTCAGGAGAGCTGGCCATGAGGGCTATAAGAGCAGAAGAGGAGAGCATTTCCATTTCTCCTATCTGAAATTTTAGGAGAGTTGCTATCTGGGGTATGAGAAGAGAAGATTCAGTTCTGCCCCTCAACAACTGCAACAATTAGGAGAGTGTTCCTGACGCTTCAACTGGACAAGCATTGAAATCCCAGTTTGTCCAGGTAACTTGGTCAGGGATATTTATACCTACAATTTTTAGTTTGATCAGGTAAACAGTTCTAAAACATATTTACTACATTTGGTATTTTAAACATTGTAAACTAAGGTGGTACTACTGAGTGTAATCACTGCTTCCTTCTCTACATAGAGGAATTTGGAAAGGGAAGTGAGTGGTGTGCTTAAGTCTCTGAACTGTGTATTCTGCTAACACCTAGTCCAGTTAAATCTTAAGCAAACCTGAGCAATGTCATAAAGTCCTATTTAGTGTTTTCTAGGCGTAGGTAAAAATGAAAAGTTAAACTGACTAACTTTGACACTGTGGTGCTTTGAATAGAATGGCCCCATAGACTCATGGATTTGAAAGTTTGGTCACCAGGCAGTGGCACTAGTACAAAGGTTAGGAGGTGTGGCCTTGTGGGGGAAGGTGTGGCCCTGCTGGAAGAAGCATGTCACTGGGTGTGGGCAGCAGTGAGGTTTCAGAAAGCAAAGCCAGACCCAGAGTCCCCCTCTTCCTCTTGCCTGAGGATCCATATGTAGAACTTCCAGCGACTTCTCCAGCACCGTGTCTACCTGCTTGCAGCCATTCTTCCCACCATGACGACAATGGTCTAAACCTTTGAAACTGTGAGCAAGTCCCAGTCAAATGTCTTCTTTTGTAAGACTTGCTATGGCCGGGCAGTGGTGGTGCGCGCCTTTAATCCCAGCACTCGGGAGGCAGAGACAGGCAGATCTCTGTGAGTTTGAGGCCGGGCTGGACTGATAGCCTCTGAAACAATACAGAGAAACCCTGTCTCGTAAAAACCAAAAAAAAAAAAAAAAAAAAAAAAAAAAAAGACTTGCTATGGTCATGGTGTCTCTTCAGAGCAATAGATCACTAAGACTGACACAGTACTGCTAGTACTGAAAACATTTCATCCCTTGTCATTTCCCAAACTACACAGCCGTGCAGAATTCTTTCCTATCAAGCCACTTGGAGTCCAACTGAGAAGATGGCTAACAGGTGATGAAACAGTGTAGTTTACATCATCCCTCTACCCAAATGGCATCTTTTGAAACTTTTTATTTTTGTGAGTTTAGCTTGGGAATTTAGTGTCACAGTTGGAGGCCAGAGGACAGCTTTCAGGAGTTGGTTCTCTCCTTCTACTATGTGGGATTCTGGAGGCTGAACATGGGTCATCAGGTTTGGTGGCAAGGGTCTTTACTGACTGAGTCATCACATTTACAGTAGCAGTTTAAAAAACACTTTTTAAACTTATGTAATGTGAATGAAAATCATTTTAGCCACCAAGAAACAGCCATCGGCACAATATCAGACAGTTTACAAGTCTCTTACTGTTTGAGGCATATCTAAAATCATGTAATGTTACTACCCCTTACAAGAAAGCAAAACCATAAACAAGCTCAGAGGTTAAGTGAGATGCTCAAGGCTTCAAAACCTGACAAATAAACACTTAGGATCTGAACTCAAATTCACAAAACTTAAAAAGTGTTTATCTTCTAAGTTGTGATCCCTCCAAGTTTCACAGTAAAGGACTGAGAACAGCTATGAATGAGTCATTCCCACATCTCAGAAGTTTCTCCCACCTTCACCCAAACCCCATCTTGCATGAGGGTTGTGTTTGTTTGTTTTGTTTAGCAATGTTAGTCCTCAAAGTTATGTCTTCTCCATTTGTGGAGGAGGAGGCCATTGAGTTCACAAAACGAAATCACATCCATGGACATAAATCTTCACAAGAATCTGAAACCACAACCCCCTGACTGGAACACTTGTTTGAAAATGTTCAGCCCCAAATTATACAGCTGAGTTTCCCAGACTGCTTTTACTTACCTTTGCCCAAGGGCACAGCCACACATGCCCCCTCCATGCCCATGGTCTTGACAGACAGAGGCGATCTTGATTTCACACTCTGCTTTCTGAGTTAGTCACCACCTCCCTTCTGCACCTGCTCAGATCCTACTTGTTCTTCCAGGATCTCACCTGCCTTCTATAATTACTCCCTCATGTGTGTTCTGTGGCTGGGATGCAGCTCAGGTGCAGAGTACTCTTTTAACATGCCAAAGGCCCTGGGTTTGATACCAGTACCCCAAAATAGAACAATGAAACCCTGTTCTCTGTCCACCTAACATGTATCTACAACCCTTCTTTCTTCCTCAAGGAGGTTTCGGGTGATGAGAAGACTCCCAGCTTCTGTCTCATAGAAAAACCAAGTATAGATGATTGAGAGCCATGGGAGATGAAGTATGCATGCGTGTAGATCTCTAGATATTCTTGAGACCCCCAATTTCATTCACGATGTCCAAGTTCACACAAAAAGTGTTGAAATGATAGGGAGAACATGAATCAAGGACACATTTTCTAAAATTAAATTTTAGTAGTGATAGGAATAAAATTCAGGGATTTGTCAAATGCCACCAAAACGCTATGCCACTTAAATTATCCAAGGTAGGGATGTGGGAAAGTTTAAGATAAGATTATACCCTCATTATTTGTATCAGGATAGCCTTGAACTTACAGATGTCTAGGAACATCTCTGTCCTGAGTACTGGGATTAAAGTGTGCTCCACCACACCTGGATTCTGGGATGGATAAACGACCATTTTTTCATTTTGATATCATGCATTTAAGTCTCTAAGAGCTCATATAATTTGTAGAGTAAGCACAACTCAATGTTTTGGCCAGTCTATATTACAAGTATTATTTAGTAATATGAATGAATATAAGTGCTATGTATGTCCCCAGTACCACATAAAATGGGGCATGGGGGTGAATAATCCCATG
>NW_024431570.1:0-7259 GCF_017639785.1 Mesocricetus auratus
ATACAACTATTTGAGGGATTCTACATGTGTACCTTATTGAAAACTAACGATACAAAGTTGTGTGAGAATCTACATGTGTATCATATTGAAAACTAACAATACAACACAGTTTAAGAATCTACCCGAGTAACTTCTTGGAAACAACACAGTGTGAGAAACTACACGGGTAATTTCTTGAAAACTAACGATCCAATGCTGTGTGAGGATCTACATATATAAATTATTGAAAACTAATGGTACAATGCTGTGTGATAATCTACACGTGTACCTTATTGAAGACTAATGATATGAGGTTGTGTGATATTCTACACATGTACCTTATTGAAAACTAATGATACAAACCTGTGTGCGATTCTACATGTGTACCTTATTGAAAACTAAAGATACAACTCTGTGTGAGAATCTACACATGTACTTTATTGATAACTAACGATGCAGCTATGTGTGAGATTCTACACGTGTAGCTACTGAAAGCTAAGGACACAAGGCTGTGAGAGAATCTACAGGGAAATGAGGGGATAATGGGGGCGCTGAGGGTAGGGCATGGGAGGGGGGGCGGGAAAGGGAGAGGGACCTGGAACTGACTTATGAAGCAACCTTGTTTCTTATCTAAATTTAAACTGAAAAATAAATTTAAAAAAAGAAAATATTTGCATGTATATGTTAAAAAAACTAAATGTATGAAAAAAGAAAAGTATCGCTACAACGCTATATGATAATCTACACCTATACCTTATTGAAAATTAACAATACAATGCAGTGTGAGTTTCAACACGTGCACCTTATTGAAAACTAAAGATACAATGCTGTGTGAGAATCCTTAGGTGTAGCTTATTGGAAACTAAAGATACAACACTGTGTAAATATCTACACGTGTAACATATGGAAAATTAATGATACAACACAGTGTAAGAGTCTACCCATGTAACCTCTTGGAAAATATCAACACAACACTGTTTGAAAAAATAAATGGTTAATTTCTTGAAAACTAACTATAAAACGCTGTGTGAGCTTCTACACATGTACCTTATTGAAACTAACGATACAACACTGCTTGAGAATCTACACGTGTATATTATTGATAACTAACGATACAATAATGTGTGAGAATCTATAAGCATAACTACTTGAAAACAAGCAATACAACACTGTGTGAGAAACTACATGAGTAAATTCTTCAAAACTATCAATACAACGCTGTGTGAGATTCTACATGAGGACCTGTAAAGAGAAGCCTTTTCCTTGAGAGAAGCCTTCCCGCCAGCCTGGTTCTAGAGCCGAATCAGTCCCAAATAAATACACAGGAGGCTGTATTAATTACGAAGCTGTTGGCCTTGCTTGTTTCTTACTGGCTAGCTCTGACTTAAGTAATTACCCCATAATTGTTAATCTAAGTATGTTTCTTACTGGAGAATAGTTCCGGGCTTCCTACCTCATGGCGTTACATGTTGACTCTCCTGTGTTTCTCCTTCCCAGAATGCTCCTGGACTCCTAGTCCCACTTATCTAGATTCCTATTGGCTCAACAGTGCTTTATTGGCAAAAGACTTTCCCAACATCTCCTCTTTTCTGTTTAAACAAAAAGAAAGCTCTTACCTTTAACATACTCAAATTGTATATAAAGAACAGTTATTAAGTAAGAACATAGTTACAATGTTTTAGCTAGATTTAAAAAAATATCATCTATCCCATCTTTGTGAGTCCAAAGTTCTATATGTAGCCTATCTTTTATCATAACTAAGGAAAACTATAATTATAACTCTCTGTCTTCAACTCCATCAAAGACCATAGAAGGATAATATATAAACACTAGGATTGACAGAGATATCTTACTGCCTGGACAGTCACCCGAAGTTCCTCTGTAATGTTGGGGCATCCATCTTCAGCCCATAGGCCACAATGTATCCAGAAGATTTCTCAGCAAATCAGGAAATTTCAAAACTTTCCATCTGCATTGGCAGTCTGTCAGTCATTTCTCTGTGTCCCGCAGAAAGTCTTGTAGACTCTTCCATGAAGCAGGAAACCTTTAAGACTGAGTTCAGCAGTCATTTCCCTGTGGGTCCTGCATGTCCAGTTTATACAGCAACAGTCAAACAGTCTAGGCAAGAGCAGTTTCTTGCCCAAATGGCTAATCTTGCCATGTTGAAAGTAAACTCTACAACAAGTTTCTTCGATGCCCATCTTCCTCTCAGACGTAATTGGTTCTGCCAGGAGCAGACATTTCTCATTGTTAAGAAAAACACTAAACCATTTTAAATGCCATTTTCTGAAGGTCGTTGAAAGGTTTGAAGACTGCCTATCTATCTCAAATATATTTCTGTATATCTAGAAAACCTAACTTACCTAAATATAAATTCTGACTATTATAAGTAACTATAATCTGTACTTAATTACGCATTACATTATAAAAGATCAGTATAAGCACAATACTTAATCAAGAGGAGAAATATACACATCACAAAATTGACCTTGAATTTGTATCAATAAATGAAAAACCATACCCATAACATAATTCCCCTTTTTACCATTAACAAGAGATCGGCTGTGATCATTAGCCAATTATAAACAACCCCATTTAAATGAAAACAAAGATTTATAAACAAGATGGGAATTAGGACGTTGCTCATTCCAAACTGCTTCATGATGGAAGGGGACGCTGTTCATACCATGGGGATCATGACAAAATTCAGAAACCTGTATAAGTCCTTATTTTCGTGGTCTTTAAAGCTGCATCATCTTAGCTGTCTCAATTTTTGGAACATCTGTCCCACTGCTTCCGGGGGTCTTGGTTCATCAAACCACAGAAGCCTGGAAGGAATCCTCAGCTTTTCATTTTCTGTAGAAACATAAGTAAAATCTCCTTTCCCAAGTAACATATTCTTTTTTTTGGTTTTTATGAGACAGGGTTTCTCTGTATTGTTTAGGAGGCTATCGGTCCAGCCCGGCCTTGAACTCACAGAGATCCGCCTGCCTCTGCCTCCCGAGTGCTGGGATTAAAGGCGTGCGCCACCACCGCCCGGCTCCAAGTAACATATTCTTATACTTGAATTTTGAAGTCAAGGCATTTTCAAAAAATAGAAGTTGGATTAATTCAGAAGCATTTATAATCAAGTGTACTTTCATAGCTGTTCCTTCCTGAGCAATGAAAAAACTGAAAAACACAATAGCATACAGTATCCAGATTCTCTGTGTATTTTCCATCTTTACGTGGCTTATTTATTTATCTATTATTACTTTATGTGTTTATTTTTATAATGATACAAACCTGTGTGAGATTCAACACGTGTACCTCATTGAAAACTAGCAATACAAGCTGTGTGATAATCTACAGGTGTAACTTACTGAAAACTAACGATGCAACGCTATGTGAGTATCTACACATGTAACTTCTTCAAAACTAGCCTTATAAACTTGTGTTAGAAATTACATCTGTAACTTCTTGGAAATTATCATTACAACACTGTGTGAGAAAGTAAGAGAAAGTAAATACGTAACTTGTTGAAAACTAACAAGACAAATCTGTGTGAGAATGTATAAGCGATACTTCTTGAAAACCATCAATACAACACTGTGTGAGGAACTACATGCGTAACTTCTTGAAAATTAACGATACAAACCTGTGTGAGATTCAACACGTGTACCTCATTGAAAACTAGCAATACAAGCTGTGTGATCATATACACGTGTAACTTACTGAAAACTAACAATACAACGCTGTGTGATAATCTCCACGTGTAACTTACTGAAAACTAACAATACAACACTGTGTGAGAAACTACTTGTGTAACTACTTGAATACTAACGAAACACGACAGTCTGAGAATCTACATGTGTAACTTCGTGAAAACTAACTATACAACACTCTCTGAGAATCTACACGTGTTACTTACTGAAAATTAACAATACAACACTGTGAGAATCTAAACGTGTAACTAATTGAAAATTAACGAAACAACACTGTCTGAGAATCTACAATTATAACTTATTGAAAACTAACAATACTACACTGTTTGAAAAACTATATGTGTATCTTCTTGAAAAGTAATGATACAACACATTGAGTGAAACTACGTATGTAACTTATTGAAAACTAATGATACAAAGCTGCCTGCACATCTATACACGTAACTTATTGAAAACAAAGGAAACAACACTTTGTGGGAAACTACATGTGTAACACCTTGAAAAGAAATGATACAACATTGTGTGAGAATCTATATTTGAAACTTATTAAACAGTAACGATACAGCACTGTGTGAGAATCTATATACGTAACTCCTTGAAAACTAACAAGACAACATGCAACAACTACATGCAAAACATATTGAAAACAAACTATACAACACTGAGAGAATCGACATGTGTAACTTCTTAAAGACAAACGATACAACACTGTGTGAGTATATATGTATGTAACTTGTTGAAAACTAATGATGCATCAGTTAATGAGTATCTATGTAACTTCTGGAAACCTAACTAAATGCATAACTTCTTGAAAACTAACGAAATAATTCTGTGTGAGAAACTAACTGCATTAGTAACTTCTGGAAATCTAATGATACAACACTGTCTGAGAATCTAAACTTGTAACTTATTGAAAGTTAAAGATACAACACTGTCGGAGAATCTACAACGTAATGTATTGATAATTAATGATACAACACTGTGTGAGAACCTATAAGCATAACTTCTTGATAACTAAAGATACAACACTGCCTTGAGAATCCACACGTGTAAGTGCTTGAAAATTAACAATACTAACGATACAACACTGTGTGAGAAACTCTTATTGAAAAGTAACAATACAACCCTGTGTTTGAATCTTTATGTGTAACTTCTTTAAAACAATGGACTCAAAAATCTCTGGGAATCTACACGTTTATCTTCTTGAAAACTAACGATACAACACTGTGTGAGAAACTTCATCTATAACTTCTTGAAAAGTAATGATACAATACAGTGTGATAAACGACATGAGTAACTTCTGGAAAAATAATGATACAAAGATGCCTGCACATCTATACATTTATCTTATTGGAAACAATGAAAACAACACTTTGTGGGAAACTACGTGAGTAACATCTTGAAAACAAATGATACAACATTGTGTGAGAATCTATGTTCGAATCTTATTGAAAACTAATGATACACCACTGTGTGAGAATTCACACGTGTAACTTATTTAAACTAACGATACAAGACTGAGTGAAAATCTATATATGTAAGTTCTTGAAAACTTACAATACAACACAGTGAGAGAATCTCCACGTGTAACTTATAAAAATTAACGACACAACACTGTTTGAGAAACTACATGTGTAACATTTGAAAAGTAACGATACAACACTGTGAGAGAATCGACAGGTGTAACTTCTTCAAAACAAATGATACAACACTGTGTGAGTATCTATGTGCATATCTTCTTGAAAATAATAGAATCAACACTGTATGAGAATCTTCATGTGTAACTCCTTGAAAACTAACTATCCAACACTGTGAGAAACTACATGTGTAACTTCTTGAAAACTAATAATACAATGGCGTGTGAGAAACTACATGTGTAACTTCTTTAAAACTATCGATACAATGCTGCCTGCACGTCTATATGCGTAACTTATTGAAAAGAAAGGAAACAACACTTTGTGGGAAACTACGTGAGTAACATCATGAAAACAAATGACACAACATTGTGTTGGAATCTATATTCGTAACTTATTGAAAACTAACCATCCAGCACTGTGTGAATCTATATGTAACTTCTTGAAATCTAACCATACAACACTGAGTTGTAAACTGAATGCATAACTTCTTGAAAACTAACGATACAACACAGTGTGAGAATCTATATATCTAAGTTCTTGAAATCTAACGATACAACACAGTGTAAGAATCTCCATGTGTAACATTTAACAATTAACAACACAACACTGTTTGAGAAACTACATGCCTGACATCTAGAAATCTAACGATCCAATACTGTGAGAGAATCTACACGTGTAAATTCTTTAAAACAAACAATACAAAACTGTGTGACAAACTACGTGTTTAACTTCTTGAAAAATAATGATAACAACACTGTGTTTGAAACTACATGTATAACTTCTTTAAAAGTAACAAAATGATTCTGTGTGAGAAACTATATTAGTAACTTCTTGAAAACTAATGATACAACACTGTGTTAGAATCTACATGTGTATGTTAGTGAAAATAAATGATACAACACTGTGTGAGAAACTATAAATGTAACTTCTTGAAAATTAATGGTACAACAGTGTGTGATAATCTACATGTGTAACTTCTTAAAAACAAACTATATAAAACTTCATGTGTAATTTCATGAAAAGCTACGATAAAACATGGTGGTGGCAACGGCAGCAGCTCTGAGCGCTGCAGTGGCAGACTGGCCCAGCTAACGTGGTGGCTGCGATGGGAGGGTGGTACTCGAGGCAGGCAGTGGCAGGGAGTCTTTTGCAGCATCCCACCCCAGGATCTGGAGCAGGCAGCAGAAGACTAGAGAAATGTAATTCGGGAGAAACAGGAGCGAGTATGCCCAATGGAGCTGTCATGGCGGCAGCTGGAATGGCGATTAGCACTAACCTCGGGATGCCGAGTCAAGTGGCCTCTGGCCACAGAGGCGTGGCCTTCCAATCCACTCAGCTGCCACCAGGTATCAATGATCGTCAATGCTATAGGAAAACAATATATTTATTTACCAGAGAGAGAGAGAGAGAGAGAGAGAGAGAGAGAGAGAGACAGAGACAGAGAGAGAGAGTCGCACAAATCAGCAGTTAGAAGCGTGGCTGGCTTCCAGGAGAAAAGGGAGGTTCCATTTCCTTTCACTTCCTCTTATATCTACCTGTGTCAGTTTACACGTCCCTGCCCTCAAGGGCAGATAGCTTTGAGGAGTTCACTCCTATAAGCATTATAACCTTGTGTGAGAAACTACATGTATAACTACTTGGAAAATATCGATACAATAGTGTGTGAGAAACTACATGCATAACTTTTTGAAAAATAACGAAACAAATCTGTGTGAGTATCTATAAGTGATACTTCTTGAAAACCGTCAATACCACACTGGGTGAGGAACTACATTCATAACTTCTTGAAAAGTAATGATACAATCCTGTGTGAGACTCTATGCATGTACCCTATTGAAAACTAATGATGCAATGCTGTGTGAGATTCTACACGTGTACCGTATTGAAAACAATTGATACAAACTGTGTGAGAATCTACACGTGTACCTTATTGAAAACT
>NW_024431571.1:0-31741 GCF_017639785.1 Mesocricetus auratus
GAGTGACTTTACCCAAGATACTCATTCCCTCTTCTCTGTTAGCACTATGTGTGTTGCCTCTTTCAAGTGAAAGCTACATGTCTGCACCGAGGTACTCTTTTGTTGACTGGAGAGGATGATGGGGGAGGGGGACAGGTTGGCACCTAGAAGGCTGCTGTCACTGTTGTGTTTTCCTGATGGTTTTTCTCAAAGCTGAACTACACAATCCATCACTCTGGCCCTGTGTGTCTTGCTTCACAGGCCACAGGAATGACATAGTCTGAAAGGAGGCTCAGGAGGTGCCTTCCTTGACTATCCCCTCACTCAGCCATTGTGCCCACTACAACTTTCCTCTACTCTTGTTTTGTTTCATTGGCTCCAGTCTTCTTGATAACTTAAGTCCCTAGTCTCTTGGCTCAAACTTTTTGCCTCACTCTGTCAGCCACCTTGATGTCCTCACCTTTCTTATCCAGACCATTTCTGTGGCTAGTTCACCAGCTACCAGCTCTAGTCTCTGGCTCCATTTACTGACAGACATGCTACTTATTGTCTGTGACCCTCAACGTTGAACCTTGATCTTCCCGTCTGGAAGCATCCCCCTTCAGAGCTGGCCTCCTTGCTCGTCTTAGTTGCAAAGCCAGTTCCTCCTTCAGCTTTCTGTAGGGATCTCCCCATGCACCCATTCTCTCACCTTGGCATTTTGCTAAGTAACCTTGTGCATTATCTTTCCTCCCTCTGACCTGTGAGGTCACACACAGGCTTGTCATTGGCTTCCTGTTTTCTTGATGCCTCAAGACCCTTTACTCAGACATTTCCCCTCAGCCTGTCAGACAACTTGAAGTCCTCAGTTTTCCCATCCAGACCAATTCACTAGTCTGGACAATTCACTAGTCTCCCTGCCTCTAGCCCCGACCTCAATAGTTATTTAAAAACAAACAAACATGACTTTATATATGGGAAAGGTTAAAGCCTAAGAAGGTAAACTAACACAATTAGTAAATCAGCCAGAGACAAGAGATTCCGTAATGGTTAACTTTGCTAGACTGTCTGAACTCGAGCCATGACCTGGGACACTAGCTCACATGACCTGGGACACTAGCTTAACTTTTGTACGTCTCAAATTTTCTCATCAGTGAGATGGTAATAATAAGTACTTATGGATAGTCATGAGGATTAGGTGAGTTCACACTGGTGACATGACTGTAATGTAGTTGACACGTGTCAGCACTCAGATGTTAGCTATTCTTATAGTTGTTAATGGCAGAACCAAAATCCAAGTCCTAACTTCAGACTGCCAACCCCATGCTGTTTACACTAGGCTCCATGACCTAACACTATGCCGCTACCTGCCACTCACTGCTTCCTCAGCATCCCTAATCTTTGTTCACCCTCTCTACTCTATGCAAGACAGATACATGTATGTGACATGCATGTGCGCTCAGGACTTTGAGTCAGTAGCTAAATACTGCCTTCCTATTTAAGGTAGTCTAGGATTAGACAAAGTTTTTTTTTATGTTTCTGGGTATGGAACATGGGGTTTGTCACATGATAGTCAAGCAGTCTACCACATCCTCAGACCCTAAGGTAGTCTAGAATTTTTCCGAAACAGTGTGGTCTTTTGTTTAAAAAAGAAGGAAGTAAAGGAAAGAAGGGGGGGTCGCCTGTCAACTATACCCAGGATATAAGAAGAAAGGGAAGCTGTGGTGCTGCATATATTCAATAGCTCCACGGTAATTACACCACCAGCTTCTTCAGTCACCATTACAGACCCCAGACATCACAGGGAGGAACACTGGCTTGAGCCGGGCATGGGGTACAGATCTCGGCTCTCATTGGCTCTGGAGTTCATGGGTATATGCTGCTCCAACTTTGAAGGACTCTGGGAAGATGACTGTGGAAGACACTTCCTCCACATCCAGTACCCAGGCAGTAGCTGATGTTAGTAGGATTTCTTTGTATCCGGCTACAATCACTTCCTCTCACTCCACCATGGATAATCCTAAAATACACCTAAGAATCCACTGGGATTTCTTGGTGTAGGATTATGCCTCATAGAGATGTGTTTGCCAGGATTCAGAAAGATGGAATTCCCTGGGGATTAAGTGCTGCTGAGAGCAGAAGTGCTCCCCAAGAGGCCAGTGGAGGAAAGTCTCTTTCTTCTCCCTGCCCATCCTTTGGGGCTTCCATTCTAAAGAGCACCGACTCGATGAAGATGTGTAACTATTAAGTGCAACTCCACCTAGAAGGAGGGGAGAGGAGCACAGAGGGAGAGAGAGATTCCACATCTCAATTGCTTTAGGAATTAACCTGTGCCACACCTAAAATCTTGTGCCCAGATCCATTGTCTGGTGTCCCAAACCAAGCCCATCCATCTAATACACATGTCAAATGCATTGAGGACAAATGACTGCTGACTTTGTCACCTAAGAGGACCTCAGGACGGAACAATTTGCCAGGAGACTTCCAGGGTCCTGGAGACTCCATTGTCCTTGTCCTTCACTGTAGCATCTTAATAGCTCCTCTGCATGTCACCTCAGTCAGCATTTAAAAGCTCTGCTGATGCTCTTCCACATATATGAAATATATATGCATATATAAAGATATATGATACAACTTTCCATACTTATATGGTAGAAAGTGAAATTTAATTTTCTTAAGTGGAATATACCTCTGTTTTTAAAGAAATTTCCAACAGATTCAGGCCCTTTCAAAATGGAATGCATACCTAAATTTCACCCCCTGTCCCTTAACAGCATAGCTGTGTCATGATGGATCCATGATTCCATCTTTCAGTCAAATATCAGTTTGATTGTTTGTATTTTCCATCAAGGAAAAAGGGTTTTCCCAGGAGAGATCGCCCTAGAAGAGGAACACTTTATTTTGTGTTACTATGCCTTTATGAGCTTCCCAGTGAAACACACCACCTGCAGACATTGTCCCTGGACCACAAACCCAGCCTTTCTTAGTCACCTGCTCCTAGCCTAACCAAATTTTCTGGAAGAAAAACATGTGGCTTTGGCCGGCCAGCAGGGGACACCCTTTCGCCAGCATTAGCCTGGACCCAGCCTCAGGCACCTGGACAAGGCTTTAGGTGGGAGAGGCTGCTGTACTCCTGAAGTGAAGGTGTTTGAGGAATCCAGCCACACTAAACTTTGATTGATCTCAGCTTATTTTAAATTTTTAAAAGAATACCCCTTCTCTTCTGCAGTGATGACTGGAAGGTTTTCTCCTAGCAATTCACGCCATCCCTGTTGAGGCATCCAGCAAACCACTGCCACACCTCATGCTGCCACCCCTCCCACCAAAGTGGCTTTCCCTCCGCTTGTCTGGGTTTACAAGAAAAGTGGGTTCCTCGCATCTAGCTGATAAAGAACAATCAAATTAGAACTCAATCTGGCTACCCTAGACAACTCAACTCATTTAACCCCTTCATCTATTCTCCTTTAAGGTTGTGTAACTTGTCTCACTTTTAAAAAAATGTTTTCATTTATTTAATTTTGTTTATATATGCCCCAAACAGTCTTAGATAGCCTCACATTTTCTGAGTATCCCATGATCACCTTAAGCTTTTGGCCACCCTGCCTCCACCTGCATTCTGGAATTAGGGAAGTATACCGACACACCTGAGTTATATGGTACAGGGAACTCAAATCCGGATCTGCATGCTAAGAGCAACATCTGCATGCATGCTGCATACTAAGCAGTCTGCCAGCTGAGCTACATCCCCAGTCCTCAGGGTAACAATGGATTTCATAACATGTCTTAGTTTTCTTTCTTTTCCCTTTTTTTTTTTCCTTCTTGGTGTTTTTGAGACACGGTTTCTCTGTGTAGTACTGACTGTCCTGGAACTTGCTTTGTAGACCAGGCTAACCTCGAACTCACAGAAATCTACCTGCCTCTGCCTCCCAAGTGCTAGGATTAAAGGTGTTTTGCCACCAACGCCCGGTTCTTTCTTTCCCTTTTATTGAAGTAGATTTTTGTCTCACATATATATACTGAAATACAGTTTCTTCTCCCTCTGTTCCTCACAGCTCCTCCCCATCTCTCCTTCAGTTCCAATTCACCTCCTTTATCTCATTGAAAAACAAAGTTTTTTAAGGAATAATAATAAAATGAAATATAATAAGACAAAACAAAACAACCTCATCAAAATTGGATACAACAAACAAGCAGAAGGAAAAGAGATCAAGAGAAACACAAGAAACATAGACCTACATGTTTATACACTCAAGAATCCCATAAGATCACTAAACAGGAAGCCATAATCTATACACAAAGAACCTGTAGAGAAAAAGAGAGACAAAAATATATGTATACATAAATTATATTAAAATAAGACAAGATAAAATCTAAATAAAAGAAAGGAAAAGCCCTGATGTGATACTAGCAGACCAGGAACCTCCAAAGATGACATTGAGTCATTTTCTGTTGCCCATCTACTGCTGGGCATGCAGCCTACCCTTAAGAGTGGTTTGTTTCTCTAGTGAGACTCCCTGCAACTACATTTTCATTTTCAAGCAGTTATCAATTAGAGATGGCTTCTGGGTTAGGGACAGGGACATGTGTCCACTTCTCCTTTCAGCCATAGGACCACATCTGGTGCAGCCCTGTGGAGGCAGGCCCTGTGCATGCTGTCTCTGTCTCTGCCTTCCTTCGCATGTGTATCAATTGTATTCATGTAAAGGACCTTGTTTTCTTGGTGTCCTCCATCCACTCTGGCTCTTACACTCTCTGTCTGCTCTTCTGCAGGGTTCCCTGAACCTTAAGGGGACAGCTTTGAAGGAGACATCCCATTCAGGGCTGAGTGTTCCCTGGTCTTTTGTTCTCTGCGTGTCTGACTGTGGATCTCTGTATTTGTTTCCGTATTGGGAAGCTTCTCTCTGATAATTGCTGAACTTATCTATGAGTACATAACGATGTCACTAGGAGTCACTTTACTGTTAAGATTCTGTTGTTGCTGCTGCTGTTGCTTTAGCAGTGTAGTGTTTGGTTTTGCCCTAGGTCCCTGGACAATCTAGTCTCTGGCTCTTGGTCACCCAAGCAGTGTCAGGTATGGTTCCTGTCAGGTATAGGTTCCATCTCATGAGCAGGCCTGAAGTCAAATCAGATACTGATTGTTATACAAGCTATGTGTCACCATTGCACTATGTTATCTTGCAGATAGAGCACCATTGTAGATGAAGAGTTTGTGCTGGGTTGGTGCTTACATGTCTCCTTTAGCAGTGGGCAGAGTACCTTCCTATTCCAAAGATGCTAGCACATAGGGGCGAAGGCTCTATGTAGGCACCAGCTCAATTTCTCCATGTCCGATGTGTAGGTGTTGTCTTTAGCAATGGGAACTTGCTTCCAGTTTGTGGGAAGCAACCCACAGTCTTGGCAATGGGTGGGTGGTTTGTGAATTCCCAACGTACCCCTTTGGCCAACAACTCAATTAGATGAAACACAATACTGGTAATAGAAACTTCATTTGGTGACAAAAGATGGCCCATTGGAGCTCTGTCTCCCCCATTATTTGATGATTTCATTTCGATCAGCTTCATATGTGTATACGTTTTAGGAAGCTTCTACTGCATCAGATTTCCATACTACCCCTGAAAATAGTCCTTAATTTTAAATTTCTTTCCCATCTTCTGTCCCTTCTCCTTTCCCTTTCTCCTCCCCACTTGGTCTGCCTATTCCAGCCCTTCACCTCCACCCAGCTGTAACATCTATTCTATGTCCCTTTCCTAGGGAGATCTACCTGCTCCCCCATTCACTTGCTCTATACCTAACCCCTGTGGTTCTATGGATTGTAGCTTGGTTATAATTGACTTCACAGCTAATATCCACATATAAGGAAATACAATATACATACCGTGTTCATCTTTCTGAATCTGGGTTACCTCACCCAGGATGATTTTTTTTCTGGTTCCATCCATTTACCAGAAAATTTCAGGATTTCGATGGCTGAGAAATACTCCATTGTGTAAATGTACCACATTTTCTCTTCATCCATTTTCTTTGTCCTCCCTTGAAGAACATCTAGGTTGTTTCCAATTTCTGGCTATTATAAATAGAGCAGCAATGAAGATGGTTGAGCAAGTTTCTGTATGTCAGGGTGAAGCATTCTTTTGGTATATGCCCAAGAGTAGTATAGCTAGATCTAGAGGTAAAGTGATTCCCATCTTCCTTAGTAACTGCCACACTGGTTTCCATAGTGGCTGTACTTGTTTGCACTCCCGCCAGCAATGGAGGGGGGTTCCTCTTACTCTGCATACTTGCCAGCATCAGCTGTCACTTGCCCTATTGATCTTAGTCATTCTGACAGGTGTAATATGAAATCTCAAAGTAGTTTTTATTTTTGCATTTACTTAATACAAAAAGGCATCCTGATGGCTAAGGGTGTTGAACATTTCCTTAAGTGTTTCTCAGCTATTTGAGTTTTATCTTTTGAGAATTCTCTATTTAGAACTGCACCCCAGTTTTAATTGGGTTATTTTTTTACTTTTTTCAGTGTTTTTTTAAAAAAATTATGTGCATTGGTGTTTTGCATGCATATATGTCTGTGTGAGAGTGTTGGATTCTCTGGAACTGGAGTTACAGGCATGTGTGTGGTGCCATGTGGGTTCTGGGAATTGAACCCACTTCCTCTGGAAGAGCCACCAATGCTCATAACCACTAAGCCATCTCTCAACCCCCTATTTGTTTTCTTGATATCCAGTTTTTTTTAGTTCTTTATATAATTTAGATATTAGCCCTCTGATGTGTAGTTGGCTAAAAAATAATAATCTTTTCCCATCCTGTAGGCTGTCATTTTGTCCAAATTATGGTGTTCTTTGTTTGACAGAAACTTTTCTGTTTCATAAGGTCCCATTTATTAATTGCTAAACCTATAATTATGGTGTTCTGTTCAGGAAGTCTTGCTTAGGCTTTGGCTTCTTGCTTAACTGTGGGCTCCTCTGGGCAGGCATCATGTCTATGCTTGGTTGATAGTAAATCTTCTTAGCTCCTAAGGTATCATGAGACAGCAATAGAAGTTATTGCTTGCATGAAAGCATGAAGGAACAGATGTACAATGAAAGAAAGAAATGCTTATCTCTGTCAAGCACTATACTTCATTACATTCATTTTTTTAAGTCTTCAAAAGTAATGTTTATTTTCTTCTTGCGTTTGAGTCAGTGTGATAATAGAAGCAACAAGAAATTAATAGACGGTATCAACTTGGATTATCTGTGAAGCAGATAACACGAATATTCATTACACATTCTTAAAGATAATGACAGTCAAAGTAGTCTTGCTGTTTATATATATATATATATATATATAGTTAATATATACTATTGCTTTTTAGTTTTAGGCAAGGTGTCATTGTTTAGCTCTGGCTGGCCTAGAACTGACTTTGTAGACCAGGCTGGCTTCAAACTCACAGAGAGCCTTCTGCCTCTGTAGTGTGAGTGCTGGGGTTACAGGTGTGCTCCGCCATACCTGGCACACCTAATATTTTCAGTGTCATCATTATTCTTTCAGTTGTCTAGGCTCAAGCATTCTTGCTTAGGTCTAATGCCTTTTGTCTGTTCATTTCTATTCTTTATTGAGAAAGGGGCTTACTGCAGTATTGCAGACCAGACCTCCGTACTCCTGTGTGTATAACCCTAGTTGAGAAAAAGCAGCTTTGTGCAACTTTCTGTTCCCAATGCTAACCCACAACTCTCTTAGCTTCCCTTTGCTAATTCTGTGTGTGTGTGTGCGCACATATACCCATGTGCACATGCACAAACACATGCATGAATGCACACACTTTCCAAAGAGTCCTTCCATCAACTTTTCAATCCTATCCAAACCTCATGCCAAATGCTCTGTTCCTCAAAAAGCCTGTTCAGATTTCCCCAGGCAGAAGGACCTGTTGACTCAGGGGCTGACACAAGGCTCATTTGCAAACCACCACATATCCTTGGTGGTTGGAAATAGGCAGCCTTTGCTGTCAGACCTAGGTTCCTTTTCATTACCATCTACTGTGTGGATCTGGGAATTGACTCTCTTTCTGTGTCTTCTTGTTATATGAGACTCACACCAGCCTTGGGGAAATGGTGTTCAGGCTAAACAGAAATATGAGGTGGGAGTTCCTTCCCACCAACCCTGGCTTTCCCAGGTCTGACATCTTCCCCTCCCTAGCATTGCTTAGTTTTCCCTGGGAAGAGAGGTGATTTCAAAATTAAATTGGGGGAGTATTAAGGGAGGAAGAAGTAAACATTCTTGTTGTCCTTTGTTTAGGGTGGTTTCCTTGTCCTGACTTTTTTTTATTACATTTGTTTATTTTTAAAGATATATTTCTTTTTGGCCGGGTGTTGGGGTGTGGGTGGCACACACCTTTAATCCCAGCATTCGGGAGACAGAGGCAGGTGGATCTTTGTGAGTTCGAGGCCAGCCTGGTCTACAGAGTGAGTTTGAGGACAGCCTCCAAAACAATATAGAGAAACCCTGTCTCAAAAAACAAAGAGAGAGAGAGAGAGAGAGAGAGAGAGAGAGAGATATTTATTTTTAACTTATGTGTATGTGTTGTATACATACAGTGCCAGTAGAGGCCAGCACGGGGTGTCAGATTCCTTGGAACTGGGATTATAGACTATCGTTAGCCTCTATAGGGTTTCTGGGATTTGAATCTGTATGTTCTGGAAGGGAAGTCAATGCTCATAACCACTGTGCCATCTCTCAGCCCAATTTTCATTATGATTATTTATTGGTTTTGTGGGTGCATGTAGGAGTCCTTCTCACCTTCCACCTTGTGGATCCTAAGTATTGAACTCAGGCCAGGTAGTCAGGCTTGGTAACAAATGCCTTTACCTGCTGAGCCATCTTGCTGATCCTGGTTTTTGTTTGTTTTGAGACAGAGTTTTACAGGCTGATCTGGAATTAATGAATGTCCTGCCTCAGCCTCCAGAGAGTTCCACTAGATGAGAACACTACTCCCAAACCCAATTTGTAGCAATTTCCTCTAAATTGAACACTCTGTCCTGGAAGAAAACCCCTTTAAATGTTAAAAGTAAACAACTCACAAGTCTCAGGTTCCTGAAATTTACAAGATTCACACCCCCACCCCCACCACCACCCCACTCCCCACAGAGTCTATATAAGTAGTATGGACTGCTGAGGAGAAGACATAACCTGTCTATTTGCTTCCAAAGATAAAGCTTTTGTGAGTTGCTGTCCATGCCGGGGCTTTTCAGCAATGCAGCAGCCTTTGAGTCATCCATGCTCAGGTAAGTGAACCCTCACCCAAACTTCATTAGCATTCATTAGCATCACTGGTTCACTAAGCCAAGGACAGAGCTTTCTCTTAGTTTTTTTCATTAGTGTCTTTGTGCCGATTTGAAAGGAAATGACCCTCAAAGGGAGTAGCACTATTAGGAGGTGTGGCTTTATTAGAATAGATATGGCCTTGTGGAGGAAGTGTGCCACTGTGGGGGTGGGCTTTGAGGTCTCTTTTGCTCAAGCTTCCCCCAGTGTGACTGTCAGATCATTTCTTGTTGCTTGCATGATGCAGGACTCTCAGCTACCTCTCCAGCACCATATCTGCTTGCATGCCATGCTCCCCACCATGGTGGTAAAAGACTGAACTGCTGAAACTGTAAGTGAGCCGCCCCAAGTAAATGTTTTCCTTTATAAGAGTTGCCATGGTCATGGTGTCTCTTCACAGCAATGGAAACCCTAACCAAGACAGTGTCTTAGCTCAGTAACAGAGGTGTTTGTTTGCATCTCCCCAGGAAGTCCCACAATTCTCTTTCCCTTCTACCCTTTTCTTTTTGTTGAGGTCCTCTGCCCTCCCCATTCCTAATCCTCTCTCACCTACCAATCTGTCCAATCCAGTCAGTCTCTGCTCTAGAGGATGGGGGGGGGTAGAGCTGAGTGTTGATAATCGGGGAGGGCAGCCTGGCACTGGTGAGTACTGCTCCCTGAGTTGGGCTTTAGCTGGTGGTTATCTCTTGGCCACAGCTACCAGGTTTTCCTGAGAGCTCATCAGTAATAGAGGTCATCTGTCCATCTCCACCTATCCCCTTTCCAAGTCTCGTTTATCAACTGTTGCCAAACTCGGATGGGAAAGAAAGGGAATTGCACACTGACTTCCTAAAACCACAAATGATAGTGACCAGATCCTCATGTGTGCAGAAACACAGAAGAACTTTCATGTCCCAAATATGGGATGGCCTTCAAAGCAGTCCCCTAAGGAGTTATGTGCTGTTTTAACCATTCCCCCACCGTTATTCTGGTTCAAAACCTTTTGGATGTATCATTAAAAACTCTAATTTTACTTGGATCTCAAGCCTCACCAGCAAAATAGATTTGTAAGACAGTTATTTGGGACAGTGGGGAGAACCAAGAGTAGTCAAACATGCTTGTGCATGGGGAGATGTGTGAGTCTGTGAGAGAGACAGGAGAGGGAAGGGAAGGAGAGAGAGAGTGAACTTGAAAAGCATCCTGGAAGTGCTTGTGTAGAAGTAATACTTTCAAAATAGCAGAAGGGCACCCAGGAGTGACTACAAGGAAAGACAACACTCACTGGCTATGTAGACTGGGAGTGCCGATGTCTTCAAACATTTCATAGTGGCTCTGGCTTCCCTAAAGGCAGAGGGTGTGGAGTCAGAGCTTTGCTTCTTATTTCCTGTGTTCCCTTTCAACCTCAGTGTTTCTGTCAGCAAAATGGGATTAATGATTACAGCTGACTTGCATACCCCCATGGACTGACTGTGTGCTGATACATTGTGAAATGAGATGCTCTCACACAGTCCAATGGTAGCCTGCTGTGTGAATGCTGGTTAGTATGATGTCCCTTCTGAAGTGCACACACACACACACACACACACACACACACACACACATGTTTGGCAGCACATCTCAATTCTGAAATATCTTCTCATAAAGAGACTGAGGTCAATATGAACACATATTCCAGGATTCACATAAATCACTAAGAAGAATGCAAGAAAACAGGATGCCTGCCAATGACTCAGTAAGCACCATTTTCTGTAAATCACTTGATCTGCTTTGCACCATTTTCTGTAAGTCACTTGATTTGTTTTGGCTTTGGGGGATTTGTTTTAAGTGCCAAAAAATGCTTAACACGAGTTAGCATTTTTCCTACCTTGTCTTAAACACTTAAAGATGTACTCCTGTAACCTTATGCACCTGGTAGGAGTTAGACGTCATTGAGGACTTACTGTGTGTTGGGTAACATGTCAGACACTTTGTTCATTGGCAGTAGCCTGATATAGAGGACGCTATTTTTGTCTCCATTTTCCATATGGGAACAGAATTAAGAAATGTGGAGTAAATTGCTTAAGCCACACAGCTGGTAACTCCTCCAGCCAAAAGCTAGATGCTGTGACATTCCCACAGTGCTGCGGCCTCAGCGGCCTCCTGCCTCCAAAAGCAGACCTAACCAGAGACTTTTCTCCTTGGTATTGTCACAGGACCTATTCTTGAGCTGTTGTGTTCCTGGTGAGTGGCAAGCTCCTCAAAACCACTTACCTTAAAGGGGAAAGTATCCCCTAAAGTGGTGACAAGAAGGCTGAAAATGTGCTGGGGCAGAGAACATTTGGGCAAACTTGGAAGAAGCAAAGGTTCGGGGAACAACACACCATCCAGTTCATCCAGTTCATCTTTCCCTTGGCTGTCTGCTAGGCATTCAGAGGTGCTCGGGATTTCTGCCCACCCATCCCTCAAAACACCTACGTGTCTGTCTGGTGCATGGGTAGCATATGCACCTGTGAGTGGGGTGCACCTTCACCCTCTCAAACACATGTGCAGGCCAGAGAGGACCTCAGGCCTTCTCTCTTGAGACAAGGTCTCTCACTGAACTGAGAGCTAGACTGGAAGCCATCGGTGAAATCGCTAGTCTCTGCTCTCCACAGTGCTAGAGGTGCATAGCCACAGCTAACATTTTACATGGGGTCTGGGATTCGAACTCTGGTCTTCATGCTTGCAGAGCAAGCGCTCTTATCCACTGAGCAATCTTCCCAGGCTCCTTCTTGATCTTCACATTGTTCTTCCTTCTTCTGTGGTTCTTTGTTTCCCTGCAAAGCACCCAGATTTCTTCTCATCAGAAGGCGGCCTCTCTCTCTACCCTCTTCGGTCTTCACCTTACAGAAAAGTGATCGAGACGCTTGCCGCTTAGAATCAACTCTTGTTATATTTTTCATACATGCTATGCTTTGGTTTTACTTTGCCAACTATGGAAGTCATTTTTTTGTGTGATGTGACATCTGAGGAACAGAGTGAAAAGCTGTCTCTCTGTGTGTTGCTAGAGCTGGACATCACCGCACTTTGGAGAGCTTGGTCCATGTGGCTGAGGAGTGCATCCGTCACAGATGTGCAGAGTGTACACCAGTGTTTGCCACTGCACTTTTATGAAATTAGAGGGACCAACATATTGGCCACTGATGAAAACACTTGCAAATGTCAGATTGCCCCAGGAGGTACCATGAGAAGAGCATAAGTGTGCAGCAACCTCTGGCACCTGTCTCCTGATTCCTATTTTGTTATTGCCTACTCTCTGATTGTGATAAACACAGCACACATTCACCTGCTCCCTAAAATATCACCCCATCCACCTATCCTATGATGCCTGCTGTCAAGGCCAGCTTCTGCAGAAAACCTTGCATAGCACCCCACTCCAGACATACGCCCCTGGAATCTGCAATCATGTTACCTTATGTGGCAAAAGAGGTTTTTTGTTTGTTTGTTTGTTTGTTAAGTAGATTAAACTAAAGATATGATTTGAGGATGATCAATTTTCTGGGTGGCCTGATGTAAACTCAGTGGTCTGTGTAAGCAGAAAGCAGAGGAAAAAACCATTGTGAAAGTGACAGTAAAGACAAGGCTGATAATTTGAATTTTGAAGAAGGGGCCACAAACCAATAAGGGCAGGAGGACCCTGGAATAAATGCAGGAGGCTAGAAGCACTAGAAGAAAAGGAACAAGGAAGGCATTCTCTCCTCAGAGTCTCAGATGGAACCATCCTTGCTGATCCTTTAACTGGAACTCAATAAAGCTGGTGCTAGACTCTGAGCTGCTAGAACTGCAGGAGGATGCGCTGTTACAACACTAGGATGCTGACAATCAATTACTGCAGTACTAGGCAACCAGTGCATCTTCCCGACAGCAAGCTTGCTCTCTTCTGAATTTTGATTAATTGAAATAAATCTTTTCGGTACGCAGAGCCTGTTTACCTCTTGGGTGTGTAAACCCAGTGGGACCACTTATTGTCCTGTGCGTGCCAGATTTCTCAGGATGGAGAATATCTAACATGGGGCCAAGTGGTTGAGTTTGTAGATGCTTGCTGGGAAAGAAGCCATTGCTCAGTTCATGATACCACTATACCAAGTGGAAAAATGGCCTTTGACCTCACACTGATAGCATGGGATTGAAATCAAAGCTACCAGACGTTTGCCCACTGGTGTTCACTATTGTGACTAAGGTGTAAGCAACCCAAATATGCCTCGGTGGGTGAATGGATACATAAAATATGACATATCCATACAATGGAATATTATTCAGCCTTAAAAGGGAAATTCTGACACCTGGAATGAGCCTTCAAGACAGTGTTACATGAAATAATAGTCACCGTAAGACAAATACTGTGTGATTCCACTGAGAGGACATATCTCAAGTAGTAAAATTTGGAGAAATGAAGTCATAATATTGATCCCTGGAAGAGTGTGGCGAGGAGGAGGCAATTATTAGTGGGGTGGCAGAGGGTTTTGTCTCAGAACCATGGAAAGTTCTGGAGCTAGCTGGTGGTGATGGCTGTACCGCAGCGTGAATGCACAGTGGTCCTGAGCACTTCAAAGAGGTTAGAGTGGGGCTGGAGAGTTGGTCAGTGATTAAGACACTCGCTGCTCTTCCAGAGTACACAAGTTCAGTTCCCTGAACCAATTATCAGATGGCCTGTAACTCCAGTTCCTAGACCTGAAGTCCCCTTCTGGCCTTTGTGGGCACTGTGCACAATCATCATAAAGTCATACGCACACTCATCATTTTTTAAAGGTTAGAGTGGTAACTGCAATAATATGCATGTATTTAGCACAATTAATGAGTAGATCCTAGCTACAGTGAAGATAAAGACTTGGGAGGGTATTGAGGCAGGAGGCACCTGTCGGGAGGAGGGCTTCAGGCTCACTCTAGACAGGACAGGCCGTAAGGCCGGGCCTGCTTGTTCTTTCTGGACAGCTCTCTGCTTGTGGCACTGGATGGCCTTTTAGCCACACTGAATAAAGACCTTCTCAGTGTAACCACACAACCCCAGGAGGCAATGCCCACTCTACTGTCAGAGCGAATGGAGGCCCAGCACTATGCGCATCCTGTCACCGTGCACAAGCAACAGTCTAGGTGATGGCTATCAGTCTCCTCCGAGATGAAAACATTCCATCCTGCCGGGGAGCTCCTTAAGCAGGCAGGTAAACAATAACAACAACAACAAAAGAGCTTCAAGAACTCCCTGAAACTGAGTAGATTCACTAGTCCCCTCCCTGTCAGAGCCCAGCTGCAAAGAAGATTCTGAGACCAGACCAGGTGCCTGGAAGAGGTTTAAACCAGCTGACGCACCTGGAAAAGACACGCTCCAGCTCAGACTAGAAGAGTCTCCTGGCTGAGGCCCACCTCTCTCAAGGTTTATTGGGGGTGATCAACAATCAACTCTCCAAGTTAAATTCCACCCGCATCATGTCCTCACCCTAGAACTTCAAAATGATCTGAGCAGAGGAGAGAGGGAGAGGAAAGTCTCCAGGTGCAGGTGACTGTGCCAGAAGCTTTTTTCTTGGTTTATTGCATGCTCCCCACCGTTCCTCCTAATGCTCATATCATCCTGTACATATGGTCTTCTGCTCATGTGGTCCACTCCCAGGAAAGCCTTCAATGCTGCATTTCAGGGCTGCCAGCATGTTCAGCGTCTATTAACATCTGTCCAGAGTCCTGAGAATGACTTACACAAAGAACTCTTCAGGCCTCCCCATAGAACGGTGGTTCTCAACCTGTGGGTCACAACTATTTTGGGGGGGGTCAAATGACCCTTTCACAGAGGTCACCTAAGACCATCAGAAGACACAGATATTTACATTACGATTCATAATAGTAGCAAAATTACAATTGTGCAGTGGCAATGAAAATAATTTTATGGTTGGGGGCCACCACAACATGAGGAACTATATTAAAGGGTTGAACTGCAAGAAAATGCATCCTATTGTCCGAAGTCAACAGCCCAACATACATATTCTTTGGAGTCCTACACTGCCCCTAATTAGTCTGGTTGAGATCCTGAAATCCCACCTGATTTTGTCTAAATATCTTAAAACAGAACTCTCACAATGGAAGAAAATATCCCAAATCAGCACCACAGAACTGACATGCCTTGCAAAAAGCTCACTGTCATCAACAGGATCTTTCCTTCCTCCATTCAGATGTTCTGAGGCATAGACAGCTCTCTGGTTCTCAGCACCTATTTTTTAATAATTTATTTAACTTTATTTTATATGCATTGGTGCAAAGGTGTCAGATCCCCGAGAACTGTAGTTACAGACAGTTGTGAACTGCCATGTAGTTGCTGGGAATTGATCCCAGGCCCTCTAGAAGAGCAGCCAGTGCTCTTAACTGCTGAGCCATTTTCCCAGCCTCCTCAACAGCTATTACTAATTTCAGCTTCTCTGTGGAAGAAGCCCTCTAATGGTTTAGTTGAGCACAAGGCAACCCAGCTAGAGACTGTTACTCCTGTTTGCCTTACAGCTAGATACTATCTTTTCAGGAAATATATCGAAGGATATGCTAGACATTAGATCCCTATTCTGGACCTTACATACAGAAGTATCAATATGTGTTCCTGTTGGGGCTAGCAGAAGGTTCCTGGGTCACTGTCGGTTATTTGGTTTCCTCACTAATGTTTACAATTGTGTATGCCCCCTGCCATGTTACTTTTCCTGGGGCAAGAGGAACAAACTTCCATGGACATTATTTCAACCAAGTCTAACTTAGGGAACCAGTGACTTCTCTGGGGTAGTTACTTGAGTGTGAGTGACAGGTTACTTTACTAGAGTGTGGATGATGCTCTGAGAAGCTGCATCACAGAAAAGCCTGTTCCAGAGTGGGAGGTACAGACAGCTTGGCTGGTAAGCAATTGCTACTGCTCAGTCACTACCTAGGGAGAGTTACAGGTCCTAGCTTGTAAATTTCATGGACTTCCTGGTCCTTACAGGTTTTATTTGCTTCCTGAGTGCTCTGAGCTTCCCTCCGCCCTCCATCTGGGGAATGTTTCAATGAAAAGGAAACAGCTTCAAGCGTCTGTAACCATTACAATATTTTAGCTATCTCCTTCAATCTTCAGAATAATCTTGAGAGGTATTATTATTGTTATAATTTTACAGCTGTAGAACTGAACCTTTAAACTTTTTATTGAAGTTACAGATAGTAGTGAAAGCCTGTAAAGCTCTTGGGAGGTGGAAGCAGGAGGTTCAGCCGTTCAAGGCTGACCTGAGCTCCATGAAGCCCTGTTACAAGACAAGCAATTGAGAGGTTGGGGAGATGGCTCAGTTTATAAAGTGCATGCCATGCTAGCACGAGGATCTGAGTTTGATCCCCAGAACCCACGTCAAAAACCCAAGCCAGTGGCAAATCCTTATCATGCCAGCACCAGGGAAGTGGATCCCTGCAGCTCACTGCCTCGTCAAATCGGTGAGTCCCAGAGCCCACTGGGACACCCCGTCTCAAAACACAAAGGCAGAAGATTCCTAAAGAATAGCATTAGAGGTTGACCTTCAGCCTACACACAGGCTCACACATGTGTATGCATATTCACACACACACACACACACACCAGTGCATGAACATGTACAAAATATTTACTTTAATTTGTTTAATAATCCTCAGTTTAGGGCTGTAGAGAATGGTTCAGTAGTTAAGGACACTGGCTGTTCTTCCAGTGGACCCGGGTTCAATTCCTAATACCCACCTGACAGCTTACAACTGTGTGTAACTCCAAGATCTGACACCCTCACCCAAACATACTTGCAGGCCAAATACCAATGCACATAAAATAAAAGTAAACTTAAAAATAATCAACAGTTAATACTCTGTTTTGAAAGAGAGTGAGACTTCTAGGCTTCTGAACAGTTAAGAGTGGCAGGCAGAGTATACAGTCTTGCCTGGTGGCGTTTCTGCATTGCTGAGGGCTACTTTTCCAGTTTTGCCTGCAGAACAATGGTCCAGAAGAGAGGTCTGTTCGGCATGACTTAACCCAGTGTATCCCAGACATCCTGGCGCTGAGACTGTCTCCTTCGGCTATGCTGCTAGCTCTCTTAGGATCACTGAGAAAGGCTGGCGTAGACACAGATGTGAAGTGATGAGAACAGGGGGCATTCCCGTTCCATGTATTTGATTCTGAGGGTCACATCTGAGTGCTAAAGTCCTAGCAAGATAAATGGAAATATTATAATTCTTTGAACACTGCTTTGTAAAAAAAAAAAAAACAAAAGTGATGTTGCAGGCCCCACTAGGTAAAATCATTTTGCATTGAGAATCTCTTGGGTTCCTTAAACCTCATCTGGGATGTTGCCACCATGCTTGAAGTGAAGGCTTCAACAAGGAGAGGGAGAGAGGGAGGGCTTTTTAGGGTCTTAAGTACTTAGAGACAAACATGAGTCTCTCACAAGGCACACAATATGCTTGTCTTGTAATTTCAAGAAGGGGGTGAAGTTAAATCGGAGACTCTCAGTTAGAGCCATGTGACTGGGCAGTGTGTTCCATGCCAGTTGGCTGAGCTTTAAGAAATGACAAATGATTTTTTTTTATTTTCTACAGGTTTTATTTTCTACTGAGTCAAGGGGAGAGTGGACTATCATCTGGATTGTTTAAACCCTGGGCGGCTTTGAAATCTGCTTCTCGGGAAGCCATGTGGACATGTCATTGAGTCCTACGGCAAAGGAGAAAGGAAGCAGAGAACCCCCCATACAAGCAACAGCGAAAGCTGATGTGTGGGCAGGCAGACAGGTCCTGTTGTCAAGGAGCTAGGTGCTGGAGAGGGTGAGGAGCAGCGGAGTGCCCTCTGCTCCTTGGAGTTGGAGTGCTGATGTGTGCTTATTAAGCAGCAGGCCCACTCCGAGGGTGGACTTTGCTAGCCCTGTTTATAATGCTAGGGACCTTGCTCTGGTGTTGTCATGGGGAAGTCATTGTCCTACTGGCAACAGGTTACCTAGGTGAATGCGAAACAGCCAGTGGTTCCAGCCAGTGAGCATGAGGCCTCTCCAGTTGCTGTCTTCATACTGATTCACCCACCCACCCTGTCACTTTCTCGCTCCCTCCATCCACGGCAACACCTTTAGAAGAGGCAGCATTTATTCGGACACACAAAGACGCTACAAAAGACAACTCTGGAAGAGAGGGTGTGACCATGGCGCTTTCCTGCTTCTCACTTTCCAAAGCAGGGCTGGCCCTGGGGTCACTCCCATTCCATTCAACATACAATTAAAAGCGAAAACAGTTCTCAGCAGAGGAGCCCTTTCCACCCACTCTTGCTGCGTGTCTTAGGTCAACTTTTTAGTGAAAGAAATGTGAAGCATAAGAAATACCTGTAGTGATGGTCAACATCTGTACCGCAAAGGGAAATGAAGCCTTGAGGGGTAGAAATGAGAGAGGTTGTGGCTCTGGTTTCATTCCTGACCACCTGCCCAGTCTGGCATTTCACCACAGTGCCCTCTCTGGCCTGGCACCTGAAAGGGCCACTTTTGGTATCACTTATGGAAGTGGTCCTCAGCCTGTGGGTTGCAACCTTCCCTTCAGCAGTTGACCCGCCCTTGCATATCATATATCCTGCATGTCAGATATTTATATTGTTTTATAACAGTCGTGAAATTATAGCAATAAAGCACCAACAAAATACTTTTATGGTTGGAAGTCATCACAGAATGAGGAACTGTATTCAAAAGTTGCAGCATTAGGAATGTGAAGAACCACTGCCTTAAGTTTTAGCTTAACCTAAATGTCTGGAGTCCATTTTCCCTGTCTTTGGGACCTGACTCTTTAGGAAACCCTTCAGTCCCTTACCCACCAGAACAAGATTTAAGAGAATGTGGCAATCCGTCCCCTCATCCCAGCCAGATCCAAGAAACTCAAGGAGTAAAACATATCTATGACGACTGATGGTAAATTTTGCTGATTGGAGAATTTACTTACTAGCAGATAATGGAGAAGAGCAAGCAGAGAATGGTGGCTTTGCATATGTAGGTCAGGAGATGTGGGACTGGGATCATGAATGAGTCACTGTGTGCCTCAGAGTTCCCTAGTGTCTGTTATTCATAAGTGACATAGATGACATGGGTCTCCAAACAGCATCTCATCTCATGTGAATGTAGAATCAGTCTCCACTGCCATGTAGACATTGTCTGGAATGATATATACTTCCATTATACTCGGAAAAAATATATTAATGAAAAACTCCTCCAGGTATTTTCTCTGATAAGCTTGTTTAGACCAAACTAAAGTAACATGTTAACACTCTCTAGGCCCATCATTCTGGTTCTCTTTCTACAATGTCACAAAGTCAGACAATGCTGACTGCTTGACAATAATAGCGGCAGCTGTAGCGACCAGTGTTGAGTGTTTACTTGATATGTTCTATACCTCTTATAGTATGTTCTCATTTTTTTTGTTGTTTCTTTTTTTGTTTTGTTTTGTTTTTCGAGACAGGGTTTCTCTGTGCCTTTGGAGGCTGTCCTGGAACTAGCTCTTGTAGACCAGGCTGGTCTCGAACTCACAGAGATCTGTCTGTCTCTGCCTCCCAAGTGTTGGGATTAAAGGTGTGTGCCACCATTGCCCGGAATATGTTCTTCCTTTTATAAATTGTTCCACCATCTTCATTGCCACTGTGAGCCAAGTATCACCTCATTGGAAAAATACGGAAGCCAAAGCTCAGAGAAGAGGAAAATACCTGTCCCAAACCACAGATCAGATGGAACGTGTGCTTCAGTGGGAGCTAGGACCCAGGTGCCCCTTCCCTGGGAAGCTGGCTATTTCTCCACTATCCAGCTAGTGAGAGAGCAAGGAGATTCATGGGAGATTGTATTAGTTACTTTCTTGTTGTTGTAACAAAACAGGTGACAAAAACAAGGAAGGAAGATTTTGGGGATTTTTGTTTGTCTAGTTAACATCTGAGGGTTTTTTTTTAATTATTTTTTTTGAAACATAAAAGCTGGTTATCCCCAGTGTGACCTCTTTTCCTGAGTCTCGTAACACTGGATTCTAATCGTGGCTCCTCGCTCTTTGCTAACTGAGTGACCTTGGGAAAGTCACATCCATGAGACTCTGTTACTGATTCATATTGGAGGTAATAGACCCAATCGGTGTCCCCAAACTTAGCTCAATATGACACAGCTTTCCAGATCTTTCTCCAGGGGCCCCTTTCCTCTACCTGCAGTGCTGAGAACAGAACCCAGGGACTTGTGCATTCTAGGTGTGGTGGTTTGAATGAGAATGGTCTCCATAGGCTCATCTATTTGTAATCTTGGCCGCCAGTCAGTGAAACTTTATGACGGATTGGGAAGTGTGGACTTGGAGGTGTGTCACTGGAGGCAGGCTTTGAGATTTGACTTGTCCACGTCATTCCAGTTAGCTTTCTCTCTGCCTCATGCCGGTGAGTATGAAGTAAGGTCTCAGCTACTTCTCCAACACCATGCCTGTCTGTTCGCTGCCATGCTCCTCTCCATACTGGTCATGAACTCTGACCCTCTGGAACCATGAGCCCCTAATAAAATGCTTTCTCTTATAAGTTGCTTTGGTCGCATAACTTTTGTCATAGCAGGAGCCATGCAGTTTCATACTGTAACTAAGACACTAGGAAGCACTCTACTACTTGATTAACCTTTGACCCAGTAATTGGAGCATTTTATGAAGTATCATTCATATTGACGCATTTGTAGCTGTGTAGGAAGTCCCCATACTTGTGGTCCATAGATGTGGTCCCCACAGATGTGGTCATTGTTGGATTTCAGGCAAGTCCAAATCTGACGGGAGTAAGTGACTGAGGTTGGCCCATTAGGGATTAGTCAGCGTGGTGGCTGGAGTAGACACCAAGAAGGAAGAGCTGGACAAAGGTGGTGGGAACCTTGCCAGCTGTTCTGAGTCTTCCTTGGGGAAGCTGTGACAGGAGGAAATGAGCCACCAATCTCATATTTAGGCAGAAGCCATACAGTTTCATAATGTACACCCTTTTCCAGCACTTGGGAGGCAGGGGCAGACAGATCTCTGTAAGTTGGAGGCCAGCCTGGTCTACATAGTTCCTGTATAGCCAGGGCAACAGTATAGAGAGACTCCGTTTCAAAAATGAAAGAACACTTAAAAACCCTTATTTTTTATACTACTGAAGGTGTTTTGGACAACAACAGTGAAGGCTCAGAATCTGCATCCAGGAGTCTACCTCTGGATCCTTACTTAATTGGTGTAGGATTTTTCCAAAGCCCCGTGTGATTCCATTTTGAAGCCAACATTGCGATCTCAGACTGGACACAAAGCCCTTGCGACAAGAAGGCTCTATGTGTTATAGATATCCCCTTAAGACTGTTGAAAATTGGTATTTCAAGGACTCTCTTGGTGAGTTCACAAGGAGAGAGAATCAAGCTTAAGACAGTGGAAGGTCTCAATACAAAACTTCCTAAATACATTTTGGGGATAAACTCAACATCTCAGTCATGGTTTAGTGGCTTGGCTTTTGTATTTGGTGGCTTAGAAATCATTCTGCCTCCAGGTGTATGAGGCACATGAAGCCGTTTCTAACTGACTGGAATTTTCTTCTTTACTGAAGTGAGTGGATTGATTTGGTGTTTTGTCACTGTGCAGCTAAAGCCAGTGGGAGGGTGCCAGTTATCATTTGGAGAAAAGGTATCAATTTGAAGTACCAGAGACAGCGGATGAATTGTGTTCGTGAAATAGATGTTTCGCTCTACTTTTTAATTTGCTCCTGTTTGAGTTAACTGAGATTTCTTCTTTATTTTTAAAGAATGACATTTATACAGCCGCTTGAACTGCCAATCTGTTACATAAACAGCCTTGTTTTCCTGAAGGCTAGCTCCGCCTAGAGGCCAAATATGTGTAGCGTTTTGGACTTCATCAGGAAAGGTACCTTTTTGGTTCTAGTGGTCCCATAATTTCCTACTCAGGGTCAGGTGAAGCAAATTGGACTTTTTATTACAGCAAAGCTTCCTAAGGCAGAACGAGGTTGCCACAGTGCAGTCTCAAAGCCAGACATCAATGCAACAAGGGAATGCGAAAAAGCCAAGACAAAAGATCCTTCTCCCTGGCACCAAAGCCATGCTTCAGAACCGGATAGAGAGGCTGAGCCCTGCCAAGTGACTTTACACACATGACTGGGGCTTGATACATACTGATGGAGGAGAGGACCTCAGACCTTTTTGCTGCTAAAGCAGGCTGAAATCTGAAGGACTTCCAAGCTCCTCCCACAGAACTTGAGGCAACAAACCCATAAAGCCATGGGATTTTTGTTGTTTGTTTTCCGATTGCTTTGCCCACCACTTAACTCACAGTAGCATGGTGCTTGTTTAAAATGCTTTGCCCTGGTGCCCACCCCATATTCAAAGAAGCAGAATCTGCTGGTGTCTGGCACAGGAAGCTGAATTTTAACAGGACATCACCAATAGTCACTAACATTCAATTCTCCAAAACCTAGGGGATGGCTGTCAAATGCACTTGGCTTGTTTTTCTAGTTAGTGAACGTTTGGGACTCTTTCGGTAGAGGCTATGCATGAGTGGTGGACCTCGGAGCTCTCATGTCCTCATACATAACACTACACACAACTCGAGACTGGGCTTGCATTGGGGCTCTAACATCTTACCATCATTTCCCCAGTGGCTCCTCTGAAATTACCTGGACTCAGCCCCTTGACTGAAAGTGTCAACCAGCTAATGGGATCCATTAATCCTTTCTCACTGATTAGTGCTAATGAGCAAGGTTGAATCCCCTGGTTCTCGGTCTTTAGGCTCAGAATGCCCTCGAGGGCTTGTTAAGACAAAAGATTGTTGGCTTTCACCTCCAGGGATCCTGTTCCAGCAGGCCTAGGGTGTAGCCTAGGAATCTGCATTTCAGCAACTTTCCAGGATGTGCTGGTGATGCTACAGGCTGTGTACATTATTGGAGACCTTAAGAAATGACCAGCAGGCCACATACCATTCCAGCTCAATCAGAGCAGCCGGGGGCCAGGCTGTCAGTACTTTAAAAGTTATCCCACGTGACTCCAGCATGTAACCAAATTTGGGAATTATTAATCTAGAACTGCATTTCTCAAAATTGTCTGCACCTGAGCACCTGTGGGTTTTTCTAGGATACACATTTCTGGGCCTCATGCAATGAGAACTTGATTCAGAATGACATCAATGGGGACTGGGTACTGGGGTTTTTGATAAGCACTTTAGATGATAGTACCAACTGGAGGGCCCAACCTTAGGAGCATGTTAGAATCCCAGGTTGAGATCTTTAGCCAGCAGGACCTACCCAAGCAGAAATTCTGATCTGATTGACTCCAGCTGTGTTCTGGGCATCCAAGGCTGAGGTCCATCAGTTTATATGTCTGCATCACCAATAGACCTTAATATCTACACAAGTGTCTGAAACCAGGCTGTGTATGTTTAACAAGTCCTGCAGGATATTCTGACACATGGTCTATTCAAAAACTGTCCATCTAACTCACATTTTTTCATTTTAACCATAGACTTTTGAGAACAAAGTTTGAAACTACTAGTGAGGACTATTGGTAGTTTCATCATTTCTGTTAAAAATAGCAACCATTTTGTGGACATGTAGTAAATAGTTGTTGCTTTAAATCTATACTCTCTTCTTATTGTAACTTAGAAGGAATGAATTGGGGGAGAAGTTTCAGAGCTATGGTCTGAATGTTTGGGGATTCTATGTTGCGACCTCAACCCTCATGTGGAATCACTTGGACCTTGGGGGAACTATTAAGTCAGAAGAGATGGGTACTCTTGTTAAAGGCTGGTCCCATGCCCCTTCTGCCATGTGAGAATAGAACAGGAAGACACTTCATGTATGCCAGAAAGTAAGTCTATACCTGGCACCCAGTCTACTAGCACCTTGACCTTCAACCCATCCCCAAGACATAGACCCCCACTGTTCATAAGCTGCTCCACCGACAGTATTTTGTCTTGTAACTGCTCCAGTAGACTAAGACACCAGGAATGATGACTGTTCAAGCCAGACACCACCTGACTCTAGTCTAAGGTGGCACCACCTGCCCTGCTGAACTCCTAGTAAAATGGAAATGTGACTTAATATGCTTCTGGCTGTCCCTGTTTTTCAAATACTGTCATCTTCATTCCGTGGGGAATAGCCCTCAATGCTCTTCTTGTCTCATTGCACGGGACAATGGCAAGCCACTGTGCTATGTCTCCCCATTTCCCCTGTTTGAGCAGGCAGGAGTCTGCTGGGCTGTGGTGATCTTTGGGCTGTGTTGAATAACGGTGAAAATCGTCTAGCATCTACAGTGCCATTGACCCACAGGTCCTGAGAATCCAGGCTTCAGTGACATCTAGTTGTAGGTCAAGAGCTGATGGGTAGTGGATCCCTGATGCACCTAATCAAAGCAAGAAATTGGAAAGCCCCTCAATTCATCAACTCCCCAGAAAGCCATAAAAAGTTTCATCTAAACACAAGGCATGGCCAATAACGGTGAAAATCGTCTAGCATCTACAGTGCCATTGACCCACAGGTCCTGAGAATCCAGGCTTCAGTGACATCTAGTTGTAGGTCAAGAGCTGATGGGTAGTGGATCCCTGATGCACCTAATCAAAGCAAGAAATTGGAAAGCCCCTCAATTCATCAACTCTCCAGAAAGCCATAAAAAGTTTCATCTAAACACAAGACATGGCCAGGTAGTGGTGGCACACACCTTTAACCCCAGCACTCGGGAGGCAGGGGCAGAGAGGCAGAGGCAGAGGCAGAGGCAGAGGCAGAGGCAGAGGCAGAGGCAGAGGCAGAGGCAGAGGCAGAGGCAGAGGCAGAGGCAGAGGCAGAGGCAGAGGCAGAGGCAGAGGCAGAGGCAGGCAGATCTCTGTGAGTTTGAGGCAAGCTAGGTATACAGAGTGATTTTTAGGCCAGCCAAGGCTACACAGAGAAACCCTGTCTCAAAAAACAAAAACAAACAAACAAAAATGAAGAAATGTCAGTGTGTTAGTGCAAGCTTTTAATCCCAGCATCAGGGAGGCAGAGCAAGCAGTTCTCTATAAACTCAATGCCAGCCTGGTGTACATAGTGAGTTTCAGGCCAGCCAACAGGTACACATAGTGAGACCTTGTCTCAAAAACACCAAACAAAAAACCCAAAACAATCAAAGAAATTCAACACAAAGGGGAGCTTTTTTTGGTGCCCGTTCTCTAGAGTGGACTTAGAAACAGACATCTGTATTGGCCATAGTCAACTCACAAAGATTCAGGGCCACACTAAATGCCAGTTGTCATAAGTGGCCCTTCTTCTTACTTGTTAGTGATGTCATAATATCCTCCTGAGTAAGATTAGCAAGAGGCTGGTATTTCTCTATAATGTCTGAACCTATTCTCTTTTGCTTATATGACCAGATTGTAAATATCACCAGAAGAAGTGTGTGCCTTCTAAGCCTCTGAGTAATCCAAAATGTCTGTTCTCAGGTAGAAATTTATAAATTACAAATGAATTGAGAAAAAGTCTCTTTCCTTTGTTTCCCATGTCTGGTATCATGACTTTTTTTGTGTAGTGTGTGTGTGTGTGTGTGTGTGTGTGTGTGTGTGTGTGTGTGTTTGTGTGTAAGTGGAAGGATAACTTTCAGAAGTTGGTTCTTAACTTTCATCATGCAGGACCAAGGGACTGAACTCGGTCAGGTCTCTGGGCTTAGAGGCAAGCACCTTTACCCACGGAGCCATGTGGCTGGCCCTCATCTGGCTTCTGAGCTCAGTAGAAGTGAGGGGGGTATCTAGGGGAAGGCTTCAGCTGCCCAGTTAAGGGCTAGCTGATAGAATTTTCTTTGTCTCCAGTGTCTTTGGGATAAATTCTCATCTTTCAAGATACATCCTCTTCCTTTTCCTTATCAAGCTGTCCCTGGGTCTATGTGTTTCTGATGGCAGGATAATAAGAGTGACAGAAGGAGTCTGCTGATATTCACATCCTTACTGTTGATCCCGGTGGGGCAGTTAGACAATTCTTCCCTTTAGACACTTGAACCTGGTGGCATAAGGGCCAGAGCCCATCTGAAGATTTGGAACCCAAGCTAGCCCCCCAGCTGGAGCTGGTTATCTGGGGTAACCTCTGACTGGTCCTGGCATCCTCTGCCCTACAGACACATGCAATGCACTCTGGGGTAAGATTGTCTTTACTCACCACCTTCATCCATTTTAGTCATTTCCAACTTATCCCTTTGGAAACACCCACACTTAAGAGTTTTCCCAACCTCCTCCCAAGGAAGCCTGGATGAGGACCATCAATCTTAGATCATAAACTTGTTCTCATGTGGCTATACTTGAGTTTCAATATGTCCAGCCCTCCTCACCCAAACTGGCATAAGCACAGAGCGACGTGATTGAACAAAAACACAACCGTAAGAATTGTCCTGTATTCTCCTCAAGCTCAGTGAGCCCCACAGGTCTTCAGGGCAGCACAGGTCCCACTGCCCACCATGACTTACTTCACACCTTCTTCTTTTTCCCCTTCAAACCCTTCTTCATTCGTTCTTGGTTTCATCCGGTTCATCAGACACATTCATTCTAAGACCAGCCAACTTGTTAGTGGACATACACTGGCAGGAGGCTTCCACGAGTTTCTGCAGTGCCCTGAGCAACATTCGTGTCTATCTATGCTCCTTTCCCTCTCATTGCTGCACACAGTAATCCATTCTCTAAGGACAGCACCGGAACCTTGGCACAACTCTCACTAGTTCCACCGATGCCTTTTAAATTTAGCATCCTCAAATGCCTTTCCTACCTTGGACCTACATCATGTTTCCGTTCCTGTTCATATGCCACTTCACTTTCTGCCTCATCTTCAGAATAAAACTCCTAATATGGTTTATATTTATTTCATTTTCTTTCCAAAGTCATTCATCAAATGATATGTTCAATAATAACACTTATGTTTTGAAAGTCAAAGTTATATGAAATTTTAAAATATGGAGGTACCACCAAAAACATAAAGCAGAAAGAGATTAATGTAGGTGTCCCGGGGAGTAAGGACTTGAAGAAATGAAGACATGGGACAGAAAACTGTGTAGTTGGTATTTCAGGGTGGCATGTTTTGTTTTTTCTTGTTTTTTAAAGCATCACAGAACAATTTAACTACAAAAGAATATTGCTTTGATAAAATGAAATTCAAATTCAAAAAGAATATTCAATATCCTAAAAGAATGAATAAAATTCAAAGGAGTCTAAGATATTTCAAAGCAGTGAGATGTAGAAGGCAGAAAATAAATACAGACACAGAAGATCTGGATATTACAACAAGCTTCCTTGTTTTAATAGTTAGAGAACTTGACATTCAGGGAAGGAAAGACACAAACATGAATGCATCTTGTTCTCAGCTGCAAAAAAGAGCTCAAAAAATATAAAGAGTGGAGCTTTTACAGGCTTCATTTTCTAATAAGAATCCAATAAGGTTAGAAATGAATGATATATAAAGGGAGCGTTGGAAATTTAGAAATTCTTTCTCTCTCTTGATGCAGCCTGGCTTTCAACAGCTCTCTCCCCCTGGGGATATGATACATAAAAAGCTTCATTTGACAGTCACAGCTGAGCAATGACTTTGGTGTTCCAGCCAGTGACTGTCCTGCCCCTGAAGCATTGAAATTCATTGATTAAAAGGATGGGGAGCCATATGGCATCTTGATTTAAAGAGAATAAAGAATAGATTAAATAATCCCTAAAATATCATATCCATTATTCGTAAAGGCGGTCATCGCTTTACATCCACAATCACAAGATGTCAGTCTACTGATGGAACGATGCAGAATCGACTGTCCCTGCTGTAACTTCATGCCCATTCTTGGTCAGCTCCTCAGGTGCTACTAGTAAGCATGAAGGCAGCAAGGTTTACTAATGGAAGGGGTTTCCTGCCATGGTTGAAAAAGTCTTTAAAGTATATGGGTGAAATCTCATACCTGGAAGGAAGCACATTCCTGTGTGGTGATATGTTGTTTATGATCTAATAAAGCTTGCCCAGAGATCAGAATGCAAAGCTAGCACAACCATAGAGGCCAGGCAGTGGTAGCACACAGCTTTAATCCCAGGACTCAGGAGACAGAGGCAGGTGGATCTCTATGAGTTCAAGACCACCCACGGCTACATGAGAGTGAATCAGTCTAAAAGAGAAACAGAGCTCATACCTTTAATCCCAGAACTAGAGAGGTATATAAGACAGGAGCAGGAACTCGGAGCTATAATTCAGTATTCAGTCTGAGGCATTCAGTCTTAGGCAGTTCGTCTCCGGCCATGCTGAGGGCAGGATTTCCCAAGCCTTAGTAGAGGTGAAAGCTCGCTGGTAGCTTGACTGCTTTGCTTTACTGATCTTCATCTTGAACCCCAATATCTGTTCCTGGATTTATATTATTCATGCTACATTCCTGGGTCCAACTTCAGTCAGACTGACTGAGTCAGAAATGTAAACATGGTGTGTATGCAAATTACACATAAAGTGGAACACAAGAATCCACACTTCCCGCTGGGCAGTGGTGGTGCACACCTTTAATCCCAGCACTCAGGAGGCAGAGGCAGGCAGATCTCTGTGATTTCGAGGCCGGGCTGGACCGACAGCCTCCAAAACAATACAGAGAAACCCTGTCTCGTAAAAACCAAAAAAAAAAAAAAATCCACACTTCCGCATGGGCTTTCAGTGGATTTTTGTGTGTGCTAAAGTGTGGTTCTACACCATCCACTAACAGGAGTCATCTCTCAGGTAATATGGACTCCATGAAATCAGGTAAAGGAATCAACTTTGTAGGAGGTTTTGGGTGTGTGCTTTGGTGTACTTACAGCTTAGTGCTAATGAAAGTCTTGAGAATAACTTCCTGGCAAGCTTAAACATAGCTATTTGTAGGTTTTGTCTTTAATTAAATTTCAGCGTGGCTCATTAGACATTCTAGTAGCAGGACCCACTGAGTAGAGTATTAAGCACATTTGGGACATGCAGTCTTACCTCCAGTGCTTATCACTCTGAAGGATCTTCTCAGAGGACACATTCCAAAATAAAGGAAAATATTTCAAAAAATAATGTAAAATGTTCCCAAATCTTTTATCATTCCCTAAAGATAGTCTAGAGTTCTGGGGGGGAAAAGAGAGAAAAGCAAACAAACAAAAAAAAGACAAAACAAAAAGCTGGGCATTGTGGCACATACCTTTAATCCTAGTCCTGAGGAGGCAGAGGCAGATAGATCTTGAGTTTGAGGCCAGCCTGGTCTGCAGAGAAAGTTCCAGAACAGTCAGGGCTACTGAGTGGGACCTTTTCTGAAAACAACAACAGAAACTCTCAGGCAAATGAGCAGAGATGTTTGAACAACAACGTTAAGTGCAGCATAGCTAATCAAAGCAACAATTAACACCAGTCTAAGTACCTGTCAAAAAAACTGGTTCATCTGCATATACAAAAGAAAGTAATGTTGACTGAAGAATACAAATTTTCAGCTGGAAAGCAGGAATAAGTTAGAAAGCTCTATTGTGTAACATGGAAACCATGCCCCAAGCACTCTAAGACAACATATTTTAAACAGTCTTACTACAAAGGTTATAACTCTGGGGATAATGTCTGCAGATTTAGCTGTTTCACAATATATGCATTTTAAACATTGTGCTTCACACAATAAATGCAATTTTGTCTGTCAATTTAAAACACTTTTTTTGTTTAAAAACAAATAAGCAAATTTTCAGGGAACTGGGACAATGGCTCAGGGATTAAGAGCCCTATCTGCTCTTCCAATAGGGCTTGGGTTTGATTCCCAGCACCCATACAGTGGCTCACAACCATCTCTAACTTCCATTCCAGGAAAAGTGATGCCCTCTTCTGGCCTCTAGGGTACTTGCATGCATGTGGGTACTTGTAGGGGTGAGCCCACAATATTGTCCACGCAAACATAGTTGCATACATACTTGCATACATACAGAGGCAAAACACCCACCCATAAGTATAAACATAAAATAAAAAAATAAATATTAAAAACAGAGGTCCAGGTAATCATAGAACAGTGCTATAGTTTGCTTCTGGAGTATAGCTGAAGGCTCTGTGTTAAGAGTCTTGGCCTCAGCCTGCAGCCTCTAGGAAGTAGGGCTAAGAGAAACAAGTTGGGGGATTAGGAACATGCATTGGAAAGGGCTAATGGAACCTAGTCCCTTATCTCTCTGCCTTCTGACTGCCATGAGACAGGCAATTTCTTCAGCCATGTGCTCCCATTGTGGTGCTCTCCTGCACCACAGGCTCAAGTGCAATGAGATAGCAGACCATGACTCAAACCTCTGGAACCATGAGCTGAGGTAAAGTTCTTTCTCTTAAGGGTGCCTGGCTACAGTGACAGCAAACTAATACAAGCCAAAATGGACTTTTCGCATCTTAACAGTTCAGAAGTAGGCCATCTAGGGCCAATAGGGGGCTTTCAAAGTGTCATCAAGGACCAAGGTTCTTCATCTTTGTGGTCATAATCCAAGATGGCTGCCAGCATCTCTTCCAGCATTTTTCCTCAGTCCACACAGCTAGACAGTGAAGGAAAGGAGAGCGGCTCTCTAGGAGTCAGTCTCTCATTTCCAATAAAGGACTGAGTAACTAGTGTTAATCCCTGGGAAACAGGGTTTTAGTGTATGTTACTAGCAGAATTTAGATTCCAGATCTTTAAGACAAAATGAAGAACAGGATCATTTTTAAACATTGAGAAATGTTGAATAAAGTAAAGGGAGGCACATATTTAAAATTGTATTTGAAAAGAAAAATGGAGAATCCACTATGAAGTTCCAGAATGGAAGACATAAACAACCCATTACGGGGGACACAATGTGATATCACAGAGCCCTCATGTGCTGGTTACTAGCCTTAGATTTATCTGGAAGACAGAGGAGATGGAGTCCATATTCTTTTTATTGGGCCTGTATTGGCAAGAACAAGGTCCTCTGCCCCGGAAGCTGCAAGGGCAGTCCTGGTGTTCTAGAGAATGAGGAGGGGGCTACTGAGGAGCCGTGGGGCAGCTTAGACTAAACTGAGATTCAGGTAGCAATCTATACCATCTCGGAGATACCCAGTCCATTGCAGCATAATGACAAGTGTATACCAGAGCAATAAGTGCACCAGGCAACCACAGATTTCCACTACAGTAGAAGTTAATGGGGACCCAGATGCCCTCCTAGAGCCCTGTGAGAATGGGAAAGCCCCTGCCTTCATCAGTCACCACATGGCCATATTGCTGTATCCTTCTCGCACTCACACATCACCTTGGAGCACACAGGAGAGATGTGAAGAACTGGGCTCCTCTAAATCAAAAGGGTGAGAATCAAACTTAAGGCAACTGTTTACATGAGGCCAAGTTCATTGGATTTGACTTAGAATTATAGTTTTTCATCTGCCTGTATACGAATGGGAACTATTGATGAAAATTAATAGACACTTTTTTTACATGTTTCATTTACTTGAGTACAGTGTAAGTTTAAAGTCCTCATGTTCTGTATCTCTTTGAAAAGTAAATGTTCTGTTTTAAGCGTTTGTCACATTTTTTATGCTCTGCTTGTGGTGGAA
>NW_024431572.1:0-15914 GCF_017639785.1 Mesocricetus auratus
GAGTAGAATCTGACACATCTTTGTTTGGTTAGGTTTCCAGATGTTAGGCATGTAGTTTCTCACACAGTGTTGTATCGCTAGTTTTCAAGTCCTTAAACTTATGGATTCTCACACAGTGTTGTTTCGTTAGTTTTCAATAAGTAAAATGTGTAGATTATCATACAGTGTTGTTTCCTTTATTTTTAACAAGTTATGCATATAGATTCAAACACAATTTTGTATCGTTACTTTTCAATAAGATACACGTGTAGATTCTCAGACAGTGTTGTATCATTAGTTTTCAAGTATTTACACATGTAGTTTCTCACACACTGTTGTATGGTCAGTTCTCAATAAGTAACACGTGTAGATTCTTTGACAGTGATGTATGGTTAATTTTCAATAATTTACACATGTAGATTCACACACAGTGTTTATTTTTAATTTCCAATAAGTTACATGTGTAGATTCTCATACAGTGTTGAGTCATTTGTTTTCAAGAAGATACACATATAGATTCAAAGACAGTGTTGTATCATTACTTTACAAGAAGTTACACATCTAGTTTCTCACAGAGTTTTGTATCGTTAGTTTTCAGTAAGTTACACGTGTAGACTCTCAAAAAGTGTTGTTTCGTTAATTTTTAATTTGTTACACATGTAGATTTTCAGAGTTGTATCATTAATTTTCAATAAGTTACACCTGTAGATCCTCAGACAGAGTTGTTAGTTAGTTTTCAAGAAGTTAAACGTTTAGATTCTCAAGACAGTGTTGTATCATTAGTTTTCTAGAAGTTATGCTTACATATTCTCACACAATGTTATATCATCTGCTTTCAAAACGTTACACATGTAGATTCTCACACAGTATTGTATCATTAATGTTCAATAAGTTACACCTGTAGTTTCTCAGACTGTGTTGTGTCCTTTATTTTCAAGATGTTAAGCATATAGATTCAAACACAGTGTTGTATCGTTACTTTTCAATAAGATACACGTGTAGATTCTCAGACCGTGTTGTATCGTTAGTTTTCAATTATTTTACACATGTAATTTCTCACATTGAGTTATATCACTAGTTTTCAAGTAGTTACACATGTACTATCTCACACAGTGTTGCATCATTAGTTTTCAATAAGTTACACGTATGGATTCTCAGACAGTATTGTATGGTTAGTTTTCAAGAAGTTTCTCTTATAGATTCTCACCTATTTTGTTTCATTATTTTTCAATAAGTTACACGTGGAAATTCTCACACAGTGTTGTGTCGTTAATTTTCAATAAGTTATTCGTGTAGATACACAAATAGTGTTGTATTGTTAGTTTTCCAGAAGATACTAATGTAGTTTCTCACACAGATTTATTTCGTTAGTTTTTAAGAAGTCATTCATTCAGTTTAGAAATCAGAGTTGAATCGTTATATTTCACGAAGTTACACGTGTGGATTCTCACACAGTGTTCTATCATTAGACTTCAAGAAGTTACATATATATATTCTCACACAGTGTTGTATCATTAGTTTTCAATAAGATACACGTGGAGATACTCAGACAATGTTATTTCATTGTTTTTCGAGTAGTTCCACATGTAGTTTCTCACAGAGTGTTGTATCGTTAGTTTTCATGAAGTTGCACGTGGAGATTCTCAAGATAGAGTTGTATCATTAGTTTTCAAGAAGTTACCCTTAGAGAATCTCACACAGTGTTGTATCATCACTTTTCAATACGTTACACATATAATTTCTCACACAGTGTTGTATCATTCATTTTCAATAAGTTACACGTGTAGATTCATACACAGTGTTGTATTATTAATTTTCAATAAGTTACACATGTAGATTCTCAAACAGTGTTGTTTCGTTAATTTTTAATGAGTTACACGTATAGATTTTCCAACAGTGTTGCATCGTTAATTTTCAATAAGTTACACGTGTAGAATCTCTGACAGTGTTGTATCGTTAGTTTTCCATAAGTTACTAAAGTAGTTTCTCACACAGAGTTATATCGTTAGTTTTCCAGAAATTACGCATTCAGATTATAATCCAGCTTGCATCGTTAGATTTCAAGCAGTTACATTTATAGATTATCGCACAGTGCTGTATCGTTAGTTTTCAATAAATAACGAATTTATATACTCACACAATGTTGTCTCGTTTGTTTTCAAGGTATTACACACATAGCTTCCTACAAAGTGTTGGTTCCTTTGTTTTCAATAAGTTACTCGTATAGATGTGCAGGCTGATTTGTATCGTTAGTTTACAAGAATTTACGAATGTTGTTTAAAACACAGTTTTGTATCATTAGTTTTCAAGAAGTTTCACATGTAGTTAAATATAAAGTGTTTCATCGTTAGTTTTCAAGAAGTTAAGCTTATAGATTCTCACACAGTGTTGTATCGTTACTTTTCATTATGATACACCTGTCGATTCTCAGACAGTGTTGTATCGTTAGTTTTCCAGAAGTTATTCAATAAGTTATATGTGTAGATTCTCAGAGTGTTGTATCGATAATTTTCAAGAAGTTACACATGTAGATTCTTACCCAGTTTTTTGTCATTACTTTTCAATAAGATACACGTGTAGTTTCTCACACAGTGTTGTATCGTTAGTTTTCAAGAAGTTACACGTGCAGATTCTCACAAAGTGTTGTATCGTTAGTAATCAAGAAAGTACATATGTAGATTCTCAGACAGTGTTGAGTTCTTTATGTTTAAGAAATTATGCATATAGATTGAAACACAGGGTTGTGTAGTCACTTTTCAATAAGATACACGTGTAGTTTCTCACAGTGTTGTATAGTTAATTATCAAAAAGTTACACGTGATCCGGAACAGCTACTCCCCTGGTCTCCCTGGCTCCTCTATTTTCCTGGACTCGTTGGTTGGAGAGAAGACCTGGAGTCTGGGGTGCTTGGCTCCCGCCGGGATTGGGAGCTCTGTGCAGTTCCCAGGCGATCTGCAGGCTCTGGAACACAGGCCGGGAAGCCGGCCTGTTTACCTGATGCTGCCGGAGGGACAGCTACTTCCCTGTACTCCCAGCCTCCTCTAGTTTCCTGGTCTCGTTGGTGGAAGAGAAGATCTGGAGTCTGGGGTGCTTGGATCCCGCTGGGATTGGGAGCTCTGTGCAGTTCCCAGGCCATCTGCAGGATCTGGAACACAGGCTGGGAAGCCGGCCTGTTTACCTGATGCTGCCAGAGGGACAGCTACTTCCCTGTACTCCCAGCCTCCTCTTGTTTCCTGGACATAAGGTCCAGGGGACCAGGTAGGAGGCTAAGCACCCCAGATTCCTGTTCTTCTTCTCCACCCACGGACCACCATTTGGACAAGGTATAGAAGAACCAAAAGATTATTGGACTTGCTAGCACCCATCAAAAGGGAACTCTGGTCCCCAGACCAGTAAGGGGCTCTTTCTGCACCCACTAGAAGAAGAGATTGGAAAGAGACAATACAAAAACACAGTCAGCAACAGAAAAACAAATATGACACCGCCAGATTCTAGAGACTCCACACTAGCAAGACCCCAACATTCCAATCCGAAGGAAGCAGAAGAGAACGACCTTAAAAGCACTTTCATGAAAATGATAGAGGCCCTAAAAGAGGATACTGGAAAATCACTCAAAGAAATGGAAGAAAAAACAAACCAAAAAATGCAAGAAATGGAAGAAAAAAAAACCAAAAAATGCAAGAATTGGAAGAAAAAACAAACCAAAAAAGGCACGAAATGGAAGAAGAAATGAAGCAAAAAATGCAAGAAATGGAAGAAAAGACAAAGCAAAAAATGCAAGAATTAGAAGAAGAAACATACCAAAAAACGCAGGAAATGGAAGAAGAAACAAAGCAAAAAATGCAAGAAATGGTAGAAAAAACAAAGCAAAAAATGAAAAAAATGGAGGAAGAAACAAACCAAAAAAGGCAGGAAATGGAAGAAGAAACAAAGCACAAAATCCAAGAAATGGAACATAAAGCAAACCAAAAAATGCAAGAAATGGAAGAAAGAACAAACCAAAAAGTTCATAAAAGGCAACAAACGGACGAACAGAAAAACAGAAAATTGCAAGAAGCAATGCAAACGCTGCAAGGGTTGAAAACTGAAATAGAGACATTAAAAAAACACAATCTGAAGAAAGGCAGAAAATAGAAAAGCTGGACAAACAGTCAGGCACTACCAATACAAGCATTACCAACAGAATAGAAGAGATGGAAGAGAGAATCTCAAGTGTTGAAGATACACTAGGAGAAATGGATTTATCAACCAAAGAAAACCTTAAATCCAACAAATCCTTAACACAAAACATCCAGGAATTATGGGACACCATGAAAAGACCAAACCTAAGAATAATAGGTATAGAAGAAGGAGCAGAAATCCACCTCAAAGGGGCAGAAGGCATATTCAACAAAATGATAGAAGAAAACTTTCCCAACCTTAAGAAAGACATGCCAATGAAGGTGCAAGAAGCCTACAGAACACCAAATAGAGTGGACCACAAAAAATCCCCTCGCCACATAATAATCAAGACCACAAACATACAGAATAAAGAAACAATATTAAGAGCAGCTAAGGAAAAAGGTCAAGTAACATATAAAGGCAGACCTATCAGAATTACACCTGATTTCTCCATGGAAACTCTGAAAGCCAGATGGTCCTGGATAGATATTCTACCTACACTAAGAGACCATTGATGCCAGCCCAGACTACTATACCCGGCAAAGCTCTCAATCACTATAGACGGAGAAAACAAGATATTCCATGACAAAACTAGATTCAAGCAATATGTGTCCACTAACCCAGCCCTACAGAAAATTTTGGAAGAAAAACTCCAACCCAAGGAAGCTAACTACAACCAGAAAAACATAAGCATTAGAGAATCCCTTTCTACCAACAGCCAAAAGAACAAAGGGGTGAAATTCCACCCATAATTCCACCAACAACAACCATCGCAAATCGAAGAAGGATGAGCAATCAATGGTCATTAATATCCCTCAATATTAATGCCCTTAACTCACCCATAAAAAGACACAGACTAGCAGAATGGATTCGAAGACAGAACCCTTCCTGCTGCTGCATACAAGAAATAGACCTCACCCTCAAAGACAGACATTACCTGAGAGTTAAAGGTTGGGAAAAATTTTTCAATCAAATGGACCCAAGAAACAAGCTGGGGTAGCAATCCTAATATCTAACAAACTAGACTTTAAAATAAAATCAATCAAAAGAGATAAAGGAGGTCATTACATACTCATCACAGGTGAAACCCACCAAGATGAAGTATCTATCCTGAACATCTATGCCCCCAATACAAAGGCATCCACATTCGTTAAAGAAATATTATTAGAACTTAAATCTCATCTAAAGCCCAACAAAGTTATAGTGGGAGATTTCAACACACTACTCTCACCACTAGACAAGAATACCAGACAGAAACTCAACAAAGAAGCAAAGGGTCTAATAGAAGAAATGACCCAACTGGGATTTAAAGATATCTATAGAACATTTCATCCACATAAAAAAGAATATACCTTCTCACCACCACATGGAACCTTCTCAAAAATCGACCACATACTTGGTAACATATCAAACCTCAGCAGCTACAAAAAAATTGGAATAACTCCATGCATCTTATCAGACCACCATGCCTTAAAATTAGAATTCAACAACACCAATTGCAGAAAACCTACAATCTCATGGAAATTGAATAATGCTCAACTGCACCATCCCTGGCTCAAAGAGGAAATAAAAAAAGAAATTAAAGACTTCCTCGAATTCAATGAGAATGAAGACAAAACATACCCAAAACTATGGGACATCTTGAACGCAGTGCTACGGGGGAAGTTCATAGCACTAAGTGCTCACATGAAGAAACAGGAAAACAGTTATACCAGAGAATTAACATCACAGCTAAAAGCTCTAGAACACAAAGAAGCAAACTCCCCCAGGAGGAGAAGACGCCAGGAAATAATCAAATTGAGGGCTGAAATCAACAAAGTAGAAACCAGGAAAACAATACAAAGAATCAATGCAACGAAGAGTTGGTTCTTTGAGAAAATCAACACGATAGACAAACCTTTGTCCAAACTTACCAAACAGCAGAGAGTGAACACTCAAATTAACAAAATCAGAAATGAAAACAGGGACATAACAACAGACTCTGAGGAAATCCAGAGAATCATTAGGTCATACTTTGAAAACCTGTACTCCACAAAATTCGAAAATTTAAAGGAAATGGATGACTTCCTGGACAGCTATCATTTGCCAAAACTAAATCAAGAACAGATAAGCAATTTAAATAGACCTATAACTCCTATGGAAATAGAAGCTGTCATCAAAAGTCTCCCAACCAAAAAAAGTCCAGGTCCAGATGGCCTCAGTGCAGAATTCTACCAGAAATTCAAAGAACAGCTTATACCAATTCTTCTCAAAGTGTTCCACACAATAGAAGCAGAAGCGTCTTTGCCAAACTCTTTCTATGAGGCTTCAATAACCTTGATCCCCAAGCCACACAAAGATACAACCAATAAAGAGAACTTCAGACCAATATCCCTCATGAACATTGATGCAAAAATACTCAATAAAATACTGGCAAATCGGATCCAAGAACACATCAAAACAATCATTCACCACGATCAAGGAGGTTTCATCCCAGGGATGCAGGGATGGTTCAACATACGAAAATCCATCAACGTAATCCACCATATAAACAAGCTGAAAAACAAAAATAACATGATCATCTCACTAGATGCTGAAAAAGCCTTTGACAAAATCCAACACCCCTTCATGATAAAGGTCTTGGAGAGATCTGGGATAACAGGGACATACTTAAACATAATAAAAGCCATATACAGTAAACCAACAGCCAACATCAAACTAAATGAAGAGAAACTCAACGCAATTCCTCTAAAATCAGGAACAAAACAAGGCTGTCCACTCTCTCCATACCTTTTCAACATGGTACTTGAAGTTCTAGCTATTGCCATACGACAACAAAGGGGGATCAAGGGGATACAAATTGGGAAGGAAGAGGTCAAACTTTCACTGTTTGCAGACGATATGATAGTTTACATCAATGACCCATAGAACTCTACCAGGGAACTCTTACAGCGGATTAACACCTTCAGCAAAGTGGCAGGCTACAAGATCAACTCAAGAAAGTCAGTAGCCCTATTATATACAGATGATAAAAGGGTTGAAAGAGAAATCAGAGAAACATCACCCTTTACAATTGCCAAAACAACATAAAATACCTTGGGGTAACGCTAACCAAACAAGTGAAAGACCTGTATCATAAGAACTTTGAATCTTTAAAGAAAGAAATTAAAGAAGCCCTCAGAAAATGGAAAGATCTCCCATGCTCTTGGATAGGTAGGATCAATGTAGTAAAAATGGCAATCCTGCCAAAAGCAATCTACAGCTTCAATGCTATCCCCATTAAAATCCCAGCACAATTCTTCAGAGACCTTGAAAGAACAATATTCAATTTTGTATGGAAAAACAAAAGAACCGGGATAGCCAAACAACCCTGTTCAACAAGGCAACATCCGGAGGCATCACCATCCCTAACCTCAAGCTCTATTATAGAGCTATAGTCCTGAAAACAGCTTGGTATTGGCACAAAAATAGACAGGTAGACCAATGGAATCGAATTGAAAATCCGGGTATTAACCCACACACGTACGAACATCTGATCTTTGACAAAGAAGCTAAAAATATACAATGGAATAAAGAAAGCATCTTCAACAAATGGTGCTGGCATAATTGGAGACTGGCATGTAGAAGAATGCCGATCGACCCATGTTTATCGCCATGCACAAAACTTAAGTCCAAATCGATCAAAGACCTCAACATAAATCCAGCCACACTGAACCTCATAGAAGAGAAAGTGGGTGGTACCCTTGAACGAATTGGTACAGGAGACAGCTTCCTGAACATAACACCAATAGCACAGACAGTGAGATCAACAATTAATAAATGGGACCTACTGAAACTGAGAAGCTTATGTAAGACAAAGGACACAGCAAGACAAAAAGGCAGCCCACAGAATTGGAAAAAATATTCACTAATCCCACATCTGACAGATGGTTGATCTCCAAAATTTACAAAGAACTCAAGAAGCAAGTCTCCAAAACTGCAAAGGACCCAATTAAAAAGTGGGCTGCAGAACTAAATAGAGAGTTTTCAATAGAGGAGTCTAAAATGGCTGAGAGGCACTTGAGAAAGTGCTCAACATCCTTAGCCATCTGGGAAATGCAAATCAAAACAACTCTGAGATACCATCTCACTCCTGTCAGAATGGCTAAAATCAAAAACACCAATGACAATTTATGCTGGAGAGGATGTGGTGAAAGGGGGACACTCCTCCATTGCTGGTGGGAGTGCCAACTGGTTCAGCCACTTTGGAAAGCAGTATGGAGATTCCTCAGAAAAATGGGAATAAACCTACCACAAGACCAAGCAACTCCACTCTTAGGCATATATCCAAAATATGCCCATTCATACAACAAAGATGTCTGTTCCACTATGTTCATAGCAGCTTTATTTGTAATGGCCAGAACTTGGAAGCAACCTAGATGTCCCTCACCCGAAGAGTGGATAGAGAAAATGTGGTACATCTACACAATGGAGTACTATTCAGCAGAAAAAAATAATGGAATCATGAGATTCACAGGCAAATGGATGACACTAGAAGAAACCATCCTGAGTGAGGTAACCCAGTCACAAAAAGAGAAACATGGCATGTACTCTCTCATATATGGATTTTAGACATAGATCTGGGGAGTGCCAGCCTACAATCCTATGGCCAGAGAGTCTGGGAAACAAACTACATTTAGTGGCTGGTTAAGTACTGAGCTGAACTCAAGAAAGCCAGTATCAGAGAGGGAGGACTGATGATCAAAGGGATTAAGACTGGGCTGGTTTAACCCCCAGAAACAGCTGACCAGACAAAGGTTAAATCTTGAATCCCAGGCATCAGCCTGGGAATCCAGCATGGGACTGATCAAGACCCCCTGAATCTGGGTGTCAGTAAGGAGGCCTAGGTAATCTATTGAGCCTTGGGCAGCAGATCAGTACCCATCCCAAGTATACACACTGACTTTGGACTCCCATAGAACAATGTGAGGTACACTCTCACCCTGAACTCTTGGGGAAGGGTCTAGGCCCTGCCCTATATGAAATGACAGACTATGGACACCCCCATGGAGGGCCTCACCCTCCCTGGGGGAATGAGGAGATAACGCGGGGGGGAATGGGGGAGGGCACGGGAGGAGGGGAGGGAAAAGGAGAGGGACCTGGAACTGACTTGTGAAGCAACCTTGTTTCTTATCTAAACTTAAAAAAAAAGAATAAAAAAATCATTAAAAAAAGTTACACGTGTAGATTCTCAGACAGTGTTGTTTCTTTAAATTTCAATTATTTACATGTGTAGATTCTCACACAGAGTTGTATAGTTAATATTTAATAAGTTACCTGTATAGATTCTCAGACAGTGTTTTTATCGTTAGTTTTAAGACGTTACATGTGTAGATTATCAGACAGTTTTGAGTCGTTTATTTTCAAGAAGTTATGCATATAGTTTCAAACACAGGGTTGTATCATTACTTTTCAATCAGATACACGTGTAGTTTCTCATACAGTGTTGTATCATTAATTTTCAATATGTTGCACTTGTAGTTTCTCAGACAGTGTTGTTTCCTTAAATTTCAGTAAGATACACGTGTGGATTCTCACACAGAGTTGTATTATTAGTTTTCAATAAGGTACACGTGTAGATTCTCAGACAGTGTTGTATCGTTAGTTTACCAGAAGTTACAAATGTAGTTTATCACAGAGTTATTTTGTTAGTTATCAAGAAGTTATGCATTCAGATTAGAACACAGAGTTGTATCGTTAGATTTCAAGAAGAGACATAGATAGATACTCACACTGTGTTGTATCATTAGATTTCAAGAACTTACATATATAGATTACCACACAATGTTGTATCATTAGTTTTCAAGACGTTATACATTCAGTATTGTGTCATTAGATTTCAAGAAGTTACGCTTATATATTCTCACACAGTGTTGTATCAACAGTTTTCAATACGTTACATGTGTAATTTCTCACAGTGTTATATCGTTAGTATTCAATAAGTTACACGTGTAGATTCTTACACAGTGTTGTATCATTAATTTTCAATAAGTTACACGTGTAGATTCTCACACAGTGTTGTATCGTTAATTTTCAATAAGTTACACGTGTAGATTCTCACATAGTGTTGTATCGTTTGTTTTCCTGAAGTTACTAATGTAGTTTCTCAAAGAGTTATTCGTTAGTTTTCAAGAAGTTATGCATTCAGATTAGAACCCAGAGTTGTATTGTTAGATTACAAGAGGTTACGTAGATAGATTCTCACACTGTTGTATTGTTAGTTTTCAAGAACTTACATATATAGAATATCACACAATGTTGTATAGTTAGGTTTCAAAAAGTTATGCTTATAGATTCTCACACAGTGTTATATCACTATTTTTCAATGGATTACACATGTAGATCCTTACAGAGTGTTGAATCTTTAATTTTCAATAAGCTACATGTGTAGATTGTTACACAGTGTTGCATCGTTATTTTTCCAGAAGTTACTAATGTATATTCTCACACCGAGTTATTTCCTTAGTTTTCAGAAGATATCCATTTAGTTTAGAACCCAGTGTTGTATCATTAGATTTCAAGAAGTTACGTAGATAGAATCTCACACAGTGCTGTATCGTTACTTGTCAAGAAGTTACGCACATAGATACTCACATAGTGTTGTATCGTTTGTTTTTAAGAAGTTACACATGTAGAGTCTCTCACAGTGTTTTACAGGTGGAGATTCTCACAATTTGTTGTATCATTAGTTTTCAAGATCTTATGCAAATAGTTTCTCACTAAGTGTTGTATCGTTAATTTTCAATAAGTTCCACGTGTGGATTTTCACACAGAGCTGTATTGTTAGTTTTCAATATGTTACGCATACAGAGTCTCACATAATGTTGTATCGTTTGTTTTCAAGATGTTACTCACGTAGATTCCCACAAAGTGTTGTTTCCTTTGTTTTCAATAAGTTACACGTATAGACGTGCAGGCAGATTTGTATCGTATGTTTTGAAGAAGTTATACATGTAGTTTCTCACACTGTGTTGTGTCATTAGTTTTCAAGAAGTTACACATGTAGTTTCTCACACAGTGCTGCATCGTTAGTTTTCAATAAGTTACATGTGTAGATTCTTACACAGTGTTTTATTGTTAGTTTTCAAGAAGTTCCACGTGTAGTTTCTCAGACAGTGTTGTGTCCTTTATTTTCAAGAAGTTAGGCATACAGATTCAAAGACAGGATTGTATCGTTACTTTTCAATAAAATATACGTGTAGTTTCTCACACCGTGTTGTATCATTAATTTTCAATAAGTTATACGTGTAGATTCTCAGACAGTGTAGTTAAGTTAAATTTCAATTAGACACATGTGTAGATACTCACGCAGTGTTGTATCTATAATTTTCAATGTTACATGTATAGATTCTCACACAGTGCTGTATCATTAGTTTTCAAAAGTTCCACGTGTGGATTCTCACAACGTGTTGTACTGTTAGATTTTAAGAAATTATACATTCAGTATAGATCTCAGTGTTGTATCGTTATTTTCAAGAAGTTAAGCTTATACTCACATAGTGCTGTATCGTTAGTTTTCAATAAGTTACGAATATAGGTTCTCACACAATGTTGTATCGTTTGTTTTCAAGAAGTTATTCACGTAGTTTCCCACAAAGTGATGTTTTCTTTATTTTCAATAAGTTATGCATATAGATGTGCAGACAGCTTTGTATCATTTGTATTTCAGAATTTAGGAATGTAGTTTCAAACACTGTTTTGTATTGTTAGTTTTCAAGAAGTAAATTAACACAGGTAGATAAAATAGGAAGTGAAAGGAAAAGGAGCCTCCCTTTTCTCTTGGAAGCCAGCCACACTTCTAACTCCTAGCTTGTGCGACTCTGTCTCTGGTAAATACATACATTGTTTCCCTTATAGCATTGAATATCATAATTATCTGGTAGCAACTGTGTAGATTGTCAGCCCACACCTCTGTGGCCTGTGGCCGCTCCACTTATCATCCTGAGGTGAGTGTTAATCGGCATTCCAGCTGCCTGGCCTCTCCCTGCAGCCTCAGCTACATTATGCATGCTTGCTCCCATATCTCCTGAATTCCATTTAAAACCTATCCCTCTGAAAACATGGCCATTTCATCTGCAAGAGTGGGACCACTCTATCTCAGCTGACCTTGTCTGCCTCAAGGCTTCTGCTTCCGTTCTGGATCCTGCGAAGGGCCAACTCCAAAGCTGCAAATGGCTGCCATGTGACCTGTTCCCCAACACTGCCATGAAAGGCCTTCATGAGACCCGCTCCCCACTACAGCACCATGGCCATATGCTGCCCACGGCCATCTGCTGCCACACCCCCTGCCTACTGCCCGATTCCCTTGTATAAGGAGACCTCATCAAAGGAAAGAGAAGTGTTCTGTTTGTGTTGACAAGAAAAATTAGTTCTGAACAGTGAAAAGATACTAGGTATAAGGATACCTAAAGAAGAAAGGATAGCTACCCAGAGGATCACCAAACATGCAATAATACAACGTTACACATGTAGTTTCTCGCAGAGTGTTGTACAATCAGTTTTCAAGAAGTTACACGTGTAGTTTCTCATACAGTGTGTGTTTTCAAGAATTTACTCATATAGATAAAAACACAGTGTTTTTATCATTAGTTTTCCAATAGACACACGTGTAGTTTCTCACAGTGTGTTGTATCGTTAGTTTTCTATAAGTTACACCTGTAGATTCTCAGTGTTGTTTCGTTAATTTTCAATTAGTAACATGTGTAGATTCTCAGACAGTGTTGAGTCTTTTATTTTCAAGAAGTTATGCATATAGATTCAAACACAGGGATGTAACATTACATTTCAATATGATACACGTGTACTTTTTCACACAGTGTTGTATATTTACTTTTCAATAATTTAAACGTGTAGATGCTCCTACAGTGTTGTTTCGTTAATTTTTTATTAGTTACATGTGTAACTAATTCTCACACATTGTTGTATCATTAATTTTCAATAAGTTACACGTGTAGATACTCAGACAGTGTTGTATCATTAGTTTTCAAGAAGTTACGCTTATAGATTCTAACACAGTGTTGTGTCGTTAGATTTAAAGAAGGTACACGTGCACATTCTCAAGACAGTGTTTACAACCCAGACTTGTATCGTTAGATTTCCAGAAATTATTTAGACTGATTCTCACACAGGACTGTATCTTTAGTTTTCAAGAAGTTAAGCAAATACATACTCACACAGTGTTGTATCGTTTGTTGTCTGGGTGTCAGTGAGGAGGCCTAGGTAATCTATTGAGCCTTGGGCAGCAGATCAGTACCCATCCCAAGTATACACACGGACTTTGGACTCCCATAGAACAATGTGAGGTGCACTGTCACCCTGAACTCTTGGGGAAGGGTCTAGGCCCTGCCCTATATGAAATGACAGACTATGGACACCCCCATGGAGGGCGTCAACCTCCCTGGGGGAATGAGAGGATAACAGGGGGGTTGGGGGAGGGCACGGGAGAAGGGGAGGGAATGGGAGAGGGACCTGGAACTGACTTGTGAAGCAACCTTGTTTCTTATCTAAATTTAAACTGGATAATAAAAAATAAAATAAAATAAAAAAATAAAAAAACAAGTATAAGGCAAGACATAAGTGAATAGATTCATACTCTGGGTATAATTTCCCTGAAAAAGAATCCATTCCTTCCGGTGTACCCAGGCAGACTCAGCTTTGTATTACACAAAATTAGCTAATAGCATATCAATTTAGATCCTAGACAGACATTTTTTTCAAATGGTATTTTTAAATAGAGAAGCAGCGTTAATTATTTGTAATACATGAGGATATGATTTGAGAGATCGTGTCATATCATTAAATTAATCATGCATATGCATTTGCAAAACACTTTTATCCTATTTCTTGATATTCCTAGGATTCTGAAAACACCGGTAATGTAAGCTTTTATTACTTTGCTGAACTAAATGCAACTAAAATAAAAAGAAGTCTTTCAAAAACCTTAAAAAAAGAAGTTACACATGTAGGTTCCCTCACAGTGTTTTATTGTTAGTTTTCAAGATGTTACACATGCATTTTCTCAAACAGTGCTGTGTCATTAATTTTTAGAAGTTACACGTGGAGATTCTCACACTGTGTTGTATCGTTAATATTCTAGAACTTATTTAGATTTTCACTCAGTTCTGTATCGATAGCTTTCAATATGTTAAGAATAAAGTTTCTCACAAAATGATGTATCATTTGTTTTCAAATAGCTACTCACGTAGTTTCCCACTAACTCTTATTTCCTTTTTCTTTCAATACATTAAACGTATAGATGTACAGGCAGATTTATATCATTAGTTTTCAAAAATATACACATGTAGTTTCTCACACAGTGTTGTATCGTTAGTTTTCAAGAAGTTACATATGTAGATTCTCAGAAAGTGTTGAGTCCTTTATTTTTAAGAAGTTATGCGTACAGATACAAACACAGGGTTATTTCATTAATTTTCAATTTGTTACACGTGTGTAACCTCAAACAGTGTTGTATCGCTAATTTTCAATAAGTTACATGTGTAGAATCTCAGACAGTGTAGTATCGTTAGTTTTCAAGCAGTTACACATGTAGTTTCTCACACAGTGTTATATCATTAGTTTTCAATAAGTTACACATGTAGATTCTCAGACAGTGTTGTATCATTAGTTTTCAAGAAGTTACAATTTTAGATTCTCACACAGTGTTGTATCATTAGTTTTCAATATGTTACACGTGTAGATTCTCACATAGTGTTGTATTTTTAATTTTCAATAAGTTAATTGTGTAGATTCTTAGACAGTGTTGTGTCCTTTATTTTCAAGGAGTAACATATATAGATTAAAACACAGTGTTGTATCATTTCTTTTCAATAATATACAGGTATAGATTCTCAGAAAGTGTTGTATCGTTAGTTTTCAAGTTGTTACACATGTAGGTTCTCACACAGTTTTGTATCCTTGATTTTCAAGAAGTTACACGTGTAGATTCGAAGACAGTGTTGCATCATTTGTTTTTAAGAAGTTGCAAATATAAATTCTCTCACAGTGTTGAATCATTAGTTTTCAAAAAGTTACACGTGTGGATTCTCACACAGTGTTGTATCATTAGATTTCAAGAAGTTATGTATATAGATTCTCACACAGTGCTGTATAGTTAATTTTCAATGAGATACGAATATAGATTCTCACACAATGTTGTATCATTTGTTTCAAGACTTTACTCACGTAGTTTCCCACAAAGTGTTGTTTCTTTTGTTTTCAATAATTTACGCATATAGATGTACAGGCATCTTTGTATCGTTTGATTTCCAGATATTATGCAAGGCGTTTCTCACACTATCTTGTATTATTAGTTTTCAAGAAGTTAAACATGCAGTTTCTCACACAGTGTTGTATTATTAGGTTTCAAGAAGTTACACTTGTAGATTCTCAGATAGAGTTGTGCCTTTTATTTTCAAGAAGTTACTCATATAGTTTCAAATACAGGGTTGTATTGTTACTTTTCAATAAGATTCACACGTAGATTCGCAGTGTTTTATCGTTTGTTTTTAAGAAGCTGGACATATAGATTCTCACACAGTGTTTTATCTTTAATTTCTAATAAGTTACACATGTTGATTCTCAGACAGTGTTGTTTCATTGATTTTCAATAAGTTACACGTTTAGTTTCTCTCACAATGTTGTATCATGAATTTTCAATAAGTTATATGTGTAGATTCTAAAAAAGTGTTGTATCGTTAGTTTTCAAGAAGTTACACATATAAACTCTCATACAGTGTTGTATAGTTAGTTTTCAAGTA
>NW_024431573.1:0-1921 GCF_017639785.1 Mesocricetus auratus
GTTGTTTATTTCCAAGATTATCCTCTGATTATATCCGTTTTGTTTTTAATCCCTCCCTCCATCCCTTGTGGCCTTCACCCCTCCCTCTCTGCCTCCCTCTTGTATCACTCTATGTCTCCCCTCTCTCTGTTTTCCTCTCTCCGTGACTGTGTATTCACACACACACACACACACACACACACACACACACACAGACACAGAAACACTCAAACAAACATCCACCGGACCCCACTGCCATACACAAACTCAAGTTTACTTGTCTTAGCCAGTTTTGGATCATCTCACTGCCCTTCACTTCCTTCTTGTGATCTCAATTTTTCTTTCAATAAGCCAACATGCATACCTCAGGTTTTCTCTCTGGATTTCCCTTTCTGGAGCACCATGACCTTGAACCTGGGGGCTTCTCCAGCATGTGGATCAAAGGGTGGGTTCAAAGTTCCATGTAGCTTTGGAGCCATTCCTGGAATTTGCTGTATAGTCCATGGTGTCCAGGATCACATTGATCCTCCTGTCTTTGCCTCCCATGTGCGGGGATAACAGGCTTGTGCTAATCAGCCCTGATGAAACTCTTGTCTTATGACCTTTAATGTTGACACACACAAACACACACACACACAATCACACACACACACAGTCACACACACACACATGCATGCTTACTCGCACTCCTTATCTTTCTCTAATTCAATACAATTTACACACTTCTCTTGCCTCCTGAAAGTCTGAAACTTATATTTGCCCAGTGGTACGGAAACCTCTAGTTTTCTCTCCAGGTTTTGCTTGCCTGAACCCTGTGCCTTTGAGTCCAGAGCCTCTCAAGAATTGTCATCTAAATGTGGTTTCCACAGTTCCTCTCGTCTCCTTGTACTCATGTAGAAAGTCTAGGATTTCTTGGACCCTTTTTACTCTCCTGTGTTTTTCAACTTATTTAACACACCCATCCACCCACCGACCCACCCACACTCTCCCACCTACAAAGGCACACACATTTTCCAGCACATATTTTAATTTAATGTCTTGGACGTTCAGATATCACATATCAACATTTTATGCATTAATGTATAGAAATCCATGTATGTATTAGTCTATATTTTAATCTACAGTTATGTATGTACCATTATCTTTCTACGATCTCTAAGTTACATCCTCTGGCACCCGTCCATAAAGCAGTGAGTCAATGTATCCCTTAACGTTCGTTCTCAATATTTGCGTGCACATAAAAGTGTGCCTGTATGTCCACGTCTCCATCCAGACGAGTAGTAAGTCATTTGTAGCTAAAAGGGAGGTTCCCGGTGCGGTGCTCTGTATCTCTTGTTGTTCACACAAAAGCCTCCTCCGAGGTTAGCTGCACTTTGCCTGCTTTCAGTCGCCAAATCTCAAGGGTGTCAGCTATCCCAGGAGGGAGTGCAGGGTCCAGTCGGGTCCGGGCGGTCGGGTGGGGTCGCCTGGGATCGCCTCGGGTCTGGTAGCTAGCTAGGTAGTTAGGGCGGTCGGTGTTTCGTGCGGTCGGTCGCTGTTTCCATCGGTTCACTTCCTAGCCCACCTGTTCTTGTAATCCTTGAGGGCCTTGGCCATGAGAGGGGCGGGTTTCTTAGCCAGGGTCTTGTGGCTGCCGCCCAAGGGCGGGCGGGGAGCCCCGCGGAGAAGGCCAGGACCAGAGGCTTCGCGGAGGCTGTGCACATTTTCGGGGGAGGCCTCCCCTCCGGGTCCCGAGTCTGCATGCTGGCCTGGGCTTGGGGCCTGGGCCTGGAAGGAGATCATCTTAGTTTGTCGGCCTTGAGGCCTCTTGGCTTGTGAGTTTAGAATGCGGGCTCTCAGGGATTGCAACTTCAGGTCCAGGGACTCCTGCTGCCTGAGGTGTGCCTGGGTCTCAGTCTGGGTCCGCCTGTGAGTTTGCTTATCAGTGTGGGTCTGGGTCCCG
>NW_024431574.1:0-2960 GCF_017639785.1 Mesocricetus auratus
CTTTATCATGAAGGGGTGTTGGATTTTGTCAAAGGCTTTTTCAGCATTTAGTGAGATGATCATGTTGGGGAAGTCTTATGTCAATAAAGTACTGTTGAGCCTATAGGGAACCAAGATGGGAGGGACTAGGAGTCCAGGAGAACTCTGGGTAGGAGAAACACAAGAGAGTCGACATGTGACGCCATAGGGGTAAGAAGCCGGGAACTATTCTCCGGTAAGAAACATACTTAGATTAACAATTATGGGGTAATTACTTAAGGCAGAGCTAGCCAGTAAGGGACAAGCAAGGCCAACAGCTTCATAATTAATATAGCCTCCTGTGTGTTTATTTGGGACTCATGCGGATCTCGAAACAGGCTGGTGCGGCAGAGCCCAGGCGACTGGCGGGGGATAAACCAAAGCAGATAGCAAAAGAAAAAGCTTCTCTTAACATAATGGTTGTCAGGAGTGGGATTGAATTTCCACGCAAAACAACAAAAGCTTTAAAGGAATTTTAGAAACAGAAGAACGGAGAGAAGCACAGAATTTTGGTAGCAGCATTTTTCTCAGGTGTGCTCTGTTTTGCTAACGACAAGCCGAGATTCACGTGGCTCGCTTACGGGAGTCTTCCTGACTCGGCATAAAAAAAAAAACAGCAAGATTGTTTTAAGAGACTCTGCTAACGATTGAAAAGTGTGTACGTACAGCTGGAAGTGGCAGCTTTTGCTGGATGTCAGCATGGACTGAGGCAGTAAGCTGGAATCAAGCTTATGCCCGCCATCTTGAAAAAAAAAAAAACGGCAGTTTAAAACAGCCACGGTTTTCCAGATAAGACACGTGGCCAGAAAAACGTAAAGATTTACAGTAAAGTCAGACTTGGATGAACAAAACCTCTAAAGGTTTACAGTGTGTTTAAAAATATACGTGAGACTGAGAGAGAAAATGAAACGGCAAAGTGGTAAATAAATGCAAAAGCCGGCTGTGGTGGCGCACGCCGGTAGGAATTGCCCCAGAGGCAGAGGCAGGCAGGTTTCCGAAGAGAAACCCTGTCTCAGAGAAAAATAAACAAAAGTGAAAGAAATAGAGTAATAATAATAATAGATAAATAAATAAGCCACACAAAGATGGAAAATACACAGAGAGTCTGGATACTGTACACTATTGTGTTTTTCAGTTTTTTGCTTGCTCAGGAAGGAACTGCTGCTAAAGTACACTTGATTATAAATGCTGCTGAATTAATCCAACTTCTATCTTTTGAAAATGCCTTGACTTCAAAATTTAAGTATAAGGATATGTTACTCGGAAAAGGAGTTTTTGCTTATGTTTCCATAGAACATAAAATGCTGAGGATTTCTTCCAGACTTCTGTGGTTTGACGAACCAAGACCCCCAGAAGCAGTGGACCAGATGTTCCAACAATTGAAACAGCTAAGATGATGCAGTTTTACAGGCCCCGAAAATACGGACTGATACAGGTTTCTGTGTTTTGTCATGATCCCCATGGTATGAACAGCGCCCCCTTCCAGCAGGAAGCAGTTTGGAATGAACGACGTCCCAATTCCCATCTTGTTTATAAATCTTTGTTTTCATTTAAATGGGATTGTTTATAATTGGCTAATGGTCACAGCCAATTTTTTTAATGGTAAAAAAGGGAATTATGGTATGGGTATTGTTTTTCATTTATTGATACAAATTCAAGGTCAATTTTGTGATGCTTATATTTCTCCTCTTGATTAAGTATTGTGCTTATACTGATCTTTTACAACGTAATGCATAATTAAATACAGACTATAGTTACTTATAATAGAATTTCTAGTTACATAAGTTAGGTTTCTAGATATACAGAAATATATTTGAGATGGACAGTCTTCAAACCTCTCAAAGACCTTCAGAACATGGCATTTAAAATGGTCTAGGGTTTGTCTTGACAATGAGAAATGTCTGCTCCTGGCAGCACCAATTACGTCTGAGAGGAAGATGGGCATCGAAGAAACTCGTTATAAAGTTTGCTTTCAACATGGCAAGATTAGCCATTTGGGCAAGAAACTGCTCTTGCCTAGATTGTTTGACTGTTGTTGTATCATCTGGACATGCAGGACCCACAGGAAAGTGACTACTGAACTCAGTCTTACAGGGTTCCTGCTTGATGAAGAGTCTACGAGACTTGCTGCAGGACAAAGAAAAATGACTGACAGACTGCCAATGCAGATGGACAGTTTGAAATTTCCTGCTTTGCTGAGAAGTGTTCCAGACACATTGTGGCCTATGGGCTGAAGATGGATGCCCCAACGTTACAGAGGAACTTCGGGTGACTGTCCAGGCAGTAAGATATCTCTGTCAATCCTAGTGTTTATATATTATCCTTCTGTGGTCTTTGATAGAGTTGAAGACAGATAGCTATAATTATAGTTTTCCTTAGTTATGATAAGAGATAAGCTACATATAGAACTTTAGACTCACAAGGATGGGATGGATGATATTTTCTTTAGATCTTGCTAAATGTTAATAGACAAAATGTTGTAACTGTGTTCTTACTTGATAACTGTTCTGTCATATACAATTTGAGTATGTTAAAGTTAAGACCTTTCTTTTTGTTTAAACAGAAAAGAGGAGATGTTGGGGAAGTCTTATGTCAATAAAGTACTGTTGAGCCTATAGGGAACCAAGATGGGAGGGACTAGGAGTCCAGGAGAACTCTGGGTAGGAGAAACACAAGAGAGTCGACATGTGACGCCATAGGGGTAAGAAGCCGGGAACTATTCTCCGGTAAGAAACATACTTAGATTAACAATTATGGGGTAATTACTTAAGGCAGAGCTAGCCAGTAAGGGACAAGCAAGGCCAACAGCTTCATAATTAATATAGCCTCCTGTGTGTTTATTTGGGACTCATGCGGATCTCGAAACAGGCTGGTGCGGCAGAGCCCAGGCGACTGGCGGGGGATAAACCAAAGGGGCTAGCAAAGGAAAAGATTCTCTTAAC
>NW_024431575.1:0-578 GCF_017639785.1 Mesocricetus auratus
CTAGGAATGCATGGGTACCCAGACACACATGCAGGTGAAAAAGCCATGGGATGTGGTGACACACAACTTCAATCCTTATTAAAACTCATTTAAGCTACCTTTTTCCCTGTAAAAGACTTCCTGTTATACGGTTCATTTGGTCTCCGTTTGTCTCATTGAAGAAAGCCAACTAGTTTCTCAGCAACCAGCAAAGAAACCTATGTGTCTTCCCCAGGCCCACATCTTCCTGCCCTTTGAGACTCTGAGCCTGATCTAGGATAGCTCAGGTGTCCACGGAGCAGGTGCAGCACTCGAGAGAGACAGGATTGCCCTGCCTCTTCCCTTTATAATGATATCTGGGGGAGTTGGGAGAGGGCACAGAAGCTATCCTGCTGGCAGATGCAGCCTTCCAACGGTCTGAAATTTGATCAATGTCAGCTAGATCAGGTGATATTCTTGCATTATCCCTTATTGTACTGTGTTCTTGGAGCTAAGTAATTGCTCGTGTATGTATGGTCACATAGTACATAGCTCTGTGGTTTCCCCAAACTTACTGGTAACAACTTTTACTTTCAGGGATTTTTCAGGTGGGAGAAGCT
>NW_024431576.1:0-11506 GCF_017639785.1 Mesocricetus auratus
TATTGCCGTTAGAAGATGGCGCTGACATCCACTGTCAGTTGGAGTTAACTGTCGCTGTCAGTTGGAGTTAACTGTCGCTGTCAGTTGGAGTTAACCGTTTAAACTGTGCCTCTCCCGTGACGTCATCTGGGGTGATGTGCAAACCACCAATCCCGGCTCTACACATCTCACTCGGAGCTCCTAGGCTTATATAAGGGGCTGGGTTTCTTAGCTTGGGGTCTCCCTCTAAGAAGCTGATCATCTATCTCTCAAGATGCATTAAAGCTTTACTGCAGAAGGATCCGAGTGTTCTGCGTCGTTCTTGCTGGCGAGACGGTAGCGCGGGACATCTGGTGCCGAAACCCGGGAACTCTTCAACATCGCCGGCGCCGCGGGAGACCCCTCGGAAAACGGGGCGGATTCAGAACTGCAGGGACGTAGGTTCAGAGAGGTATGCTTTATCCTGAACAACCCTTTTCTCGACTTTGGCCTTAGTTTGTCATCACCGTGGGACGGGTCAGTGGAGGCTTTGGTGCTAGTCCTGTTTGTCCTTCTCCTTCATCGTGGCTGGTGCTGACAGAACGGCGCTGTCCGTCTGGCGCTGTCCGTCTGGCGCTGTCCATCTGGCGCTGTCCATCTGGCGCTGTCAGTCTGGTGCTGTCAGTCTGGTGCTGTCAGTCTGGTGCTGTCAGTCTGGTAACGGAGTTGAGCGCGTTTTTAGATAAGCTGTCAGCGCGATGGGGTCGTCACAGTCAGTGGTTACAGCCTTACAGACTGTGCTAAAACAAAGAGATCTTAAAATTGCACCACGAACACTTCAAAATTTTGTGAAGGAGGTAGATAGAGTGGCACCATGGTATGCTTGTTCCGGGTCCCTCACTGTGGCCTCATGGAACAAGCTAGGTAAGAACTAGACAGGAAGCATGCAGAAGGAGATCTCTGCTTAGGTACCAAAGCCATTTGGAAGCTAGTTAAAAACTGCTTGGAGGATGAGGCCTGTCACCCTGCTATAATAGAAAGTCAGGGAACCTTAGAGGAAGTTCAGGATAGCATGTCAGAAACTGAACGGAGTGAGAGAATGGGAGCTCGCAAAAGAAAAGACATGTCTAAGAAAAAAGGCCCTCCCAGGAAGTTAAGAAAGGGGAGAGAAAGAAGGGAGTTATCATTCACCCCTTAACAAATCTAAGAAAAAGAAAAAGCCAGAATCTAGTCTATACCCTGCAGTAGAGCTAGAAGCCTTGGAGCTAGATAATTCTGATTCTGACACTCTGGATTCTAGCGAAGAAGGTGGTCTAGAGGAGGAGGTGGCACGGTATGAGGAAAAAAGATATCACCCTGATAGACACCGGCCACTGAAAACAAAAATGAATGTGAGGCCACCGCCTATAAATCCGGCGGGCTCACGCCCCTCAGCGCCTCCGCCATATGAGCTTCGGCTGAATACTGGTACTGACTCCTTTTTACCTTTAGAGGAACGGAGAAAAATACAAATGGCTTTTCCAGTATTCGAGAATGTGGAAGGCGGAAGAGTACATACCCCCGTAGATTACAATCAAATTAAAGAATTGGCCGAATCCGTTCGTAATTATGGGGTCAATGCTAACTTTACCACATTACAGGTGGAAAGGCTTGCTAATTTTGCCATGACTCCCACTGACTGGCAAACGACAGTGAAAGCAGTGCTTCCCAACATGGGACAATACATGGAATGGAAGGCTCTCTGGTATGATGCAGCCCAGGCACAAGCTAGAGTTAATGCCACGGCTGAAGATGAGAATCAGAGGCAGTGGACATTTGAAATGCTGACAGGTCAGGGTCAACATGCCCTTAATCAAACCAACTACATCTGGGGCGTCTATGGTCAGGTGTCGGCCGCCGCTATTAAAGCATGGAAGGCCCTCACAAAAGGGAGAGTCCAGTGGACACCTTACAAAGATTGTCCAAGGACCCCAAGAGCCATTTTCAGACTTTGTGGCCAGAATGACAGAGGCCGCCAGTCGCATCTTTGGTGATTCAGAACAAGCTATGCCCCTGATTGAGCAACTTGTCTATGAACAAGCAACCCAGGAATGTCGGCGGCTATCGCCCTCGCAAAAGCAAAGGTTTACAAGATTGGCTCAGAGTGTGCAGGGAGCTGGGGGGACCCTAACCAATGCAGGACTAGCTGCCGCCATTTTACAAACGCACAGGTATAGAGATTTATCTAATCGAAAAGCTTGTTTTAATTGTGGGAGAATGGGGCACCTTAAGAAAGATTGTCAAGCCCCTGAAAGAACAAGAGAATCGAAGCTTTGCTATCGTTGTGGTAAAGGTTATCATAGGGCTAGCGAATGCAGGTCAGTCCGGGATGTAAAGGGAGGCTTCTGCCCCCTATTGAAGAATCAAGGTACCCCAATCAAAAAACGGGTCACGGGGCCCATGGTCCCAGGGCCCTCAGAAATATGGGAACCAATTTCAGAAAAGCAATCAAGAGGAAGTAGAGGTTTCCGAGGAACCTCCGGAATGGACTTGCGTGCCGCCTCCGACTTCTTACTCATGCCCCAAATGAATGTTCAACCGGTCCCAGTCCATTCCCCTGGACCTTTGCCCCCTGCCACCATTGGGCTTATTCTGGGCCGTGGCTCCTTAACTTTACAGGGACTCATTATATATCCTGGGATTGTTGACCCATATCATAAAGAGGAGATTCAAGTTCTCTGTTCTAGCCCTCGGGGTGTATTTTCTATAAAGCAGGGAGATAGAATTGCACAACTGGTGTTGCTGCCCTCCCTCGGGGATGGAGAAACCTACACTTTACAAAAAAGGGCTATGGGATCTTCTGGAAGTGATTCAGCCTATCTGGCTATACCCCTAAATGAGAGACCTACAATAAAATTGTTAATTAATGGAAAAGAATTTGAAGGGATAATGGATTCGGGAGCAGACAAAAGCATTATTTCACTCCATTGGTGGCCGAAGTCTTGGCCCACTGTTGTTTCATCTCATTCTCTACAAGGTCTTGGATACCAGTCCTCTCCTGCCATCAGTGCCTCAGCCTTAACCTGGCGGGATGCTGAAGGCAAACAGGGATGTTTTACCCCCTATGTGTTGCCACTCCCTGTAAATTTATGGGGACGAGATGTGTTACAAGCCATGGGCATGACCCTAACTAATGAATACTCCCCCCAGGCATCAGCCATTATGGCAAAGATGGGGTATACAAATGGTAGAGGCTTGGGTAGGCAAGAACAAGGCAGAATAAAACCCATTACACAACACGGAAATCGGGGTAGAAAAGGACTGGGTTTTATTTAGGGGCCGTTGAGGCTTCACGACCCATACCATGGAAAACAGAGGAGCCGTTATGGGTCTCTCAATGGCCTCTATCCTCTGAAAAATTAGAGGCTGTCACAAGATTAGTGCAAGAACAGGAACGGCTGGGGCATCTAGAGCCTTCTACCTCCCCATGGAATACACCAATTTTTGTTATTAAGAAGAAATCTGGGAAGTGGAGATTACTCCACGACCTGCGGGCCATTAACAATCAGATGCATCTTTTTGGCCCTGTTCAAAGAGGCCTTCCTTTGCTTTCTGCACTTCCTCAAGATTGGAAGCTTATTATTATAGATATTAAGGATTGTTTCTTCTCTATTCCACTTTACCCACGGGATAGACCAAGGTTTGCCTTCACTATCCCTTCTCTTAATCATATGGAACCAGACAAGAGATTTCAGTGGAAGGTACTGCCGCAAGGCATGGCCAATAGCCCAACAATATGTCAGCTATATGTGCAGGAGGCTTTGGAGCCAATTAGGAAGCAATTTACATCTTTAATCGTTATCCATTATATGGACGATATTCTTATTTGTCACAAAGAGTTAGATGTTTTACAAAAGGCTTTTCCCATGCTGGTGGCTGAATTAAAACAGTGGGGATTAGAGATTGCCTCAGAAAAGGTTCAAATTGCAGATACAGGGCTCTTTTTGGGCTCAAAGATTACTCCCAAAAATATAGTTCCTCAGAAAATAGAAATTCGCAAAGACCACTTACAAACATTAAATGATTTTCAGAAACTTCTGGGAGATATAAATTGGTTGAGGCCCTTTTTAAAAATTCCATCTGCTGATCTAAAACCCCTCTTCGATCTCCTGGAGGGTGAGCCTCATATCTCCTCACCCAGAAAATTTACCCCTGCCGCCCACCGAGCCTTACAGATGGTGGAAGAGGCCTTACAGGAAGCACAATTACAACGAATTGAGGAGTCACTACCTTTTAATCTGTGTGTTTTTAAGACAGCTCAATTGCCAACTGCAGTCCTGTGGCAACATGGACCATTACTTTGGATTCATCCAAATGCTTCCCCTGCTAAGATTATTGACTGGTACCCTGATGCTGTTGCACAGCTCGCGTTCGCGGAATAAAAGCAGCTGTTACACATTTTGGCAGGGATCCTGATTCCTTGATTGTGCCTTATACTGCTGCACAAGTTCAGACCTTGGCAGCCACATCTAGTGATTGGGCAGTTTTAGTTACTTCCTTTTCAGGACAAATTGATAATCATTTTCCAAAGCATCCAATTTTACAGTTTGCCCTAAACCAGGCTATAGTGTTTCCACAAGTGACAGCTAAAGACCCACTCCCAGATGGGACTGTGGTGTACACTGATGGATCAAAAACTGGTATGGGAGCTTATGTGGTCAAGGATAGGGTTATATCTAAACAATATAATGAAACTTCACCTCAAGTTGTAGAATGTCTGATAGTACTGGAGGTTCTTGAGGCTTTTCCAGGACCCCTCAATATTGTATCAGATTCCTCTTATGTGGTTAATGCAGTTAATCTCCTTGAGATAGCTGGAATAATAAGATCCTCCAGCAGAGTTGCTAACATCTTTCAGAAGATACAAGCTGCCTTGTTAAATAGGAGATTTCCTGTTTTCATTACCCATGTCCGAGCACATTCTGGACTCCCAGGTCCCATGTCCTTAGGGAATGACTTAGCGGACAAGGCTACAAAGCTGGTGGCCGCTGCCTTGTCTACCCATGCACAAGCAGCAAAAGAATTCCATAAGCGCTTTCATGTGACGGCTGAGACCTTGCGCCGTCGTTTTGCTCTATCCAGGAAAGAGGCTAGGGAAATTGTTACTCAATGCCAGAATTGCTGCGAATTCTTACCTACTCCCCACATGGGAATAAACCCACGTGGCATTAGACCATTGCAGATGTGGCAGATGGATGTTACTCATATTCCCTCTTTTGGAAGGCTTCAATATGTTCATGTTTCTGTTGACACCTGTTCTGGCGTAATGTTTGCCACACCCCTAACAGGGGAAAAGGCCTCATATGTGATTCAACATTGCCTTGAGGCCTGGAGTGCTTAGGGAAAACCCAGAATTTTAAAAACAGACAATGGACCAGCATATACCTCTCAAAAATTCCGACAGTTTTGTCGGCAAATGGATGTTACCCATCTAACTGGCCTACCTTATAACCCTCAAGGACAGGGCATTGTGGAACGTGCCCATCGTACACTCAAATCATATCTGATTAAACAAAAGGGGAGTATTGAGGATGTTCTACCCTCGGTACCAAGAGTTGCTGTATCCATGGCACTTTTTACCCTTAATTTCTTGAACTGTGATGCCCAAGGCCACACTGCGGCTGATCGCCACAGTTTAGAGCCTGATAGGCCAAAAGAAATGGTAAAATGGAAAGATGTCTTGACTGATCTCTGGAAAGGCCCGGATCCTATTCTTATAAGATCCAGGGGAGCTGTGTGTGTTTTTCCACAGGAGGAAGAAAACCCCCTGTGGATCCCTGAAAGACTCACTCGAAGAGCTCCTTCACAACTCCAGAATAAGAAGGATGGAGGCCAAGTGGGTGATGAAGACTCTCCTACTCGGGATGATGGTTCCTAGTATGATGGGAGAGTTACGGTGGGCCATCATGTCTACCTTCCCCCTACCGATGCCAGTGATGCAGAATGCCCAGGTGTTCCCTAGATTTTTCACAAATAATAGAGAGTTGGGGCTTGCCTTTTTGCCTTTAGATCCTCAGATACAGAGTTTTCAGGATGAGAGAACCTTGTCATTAGTAGGAAGCTTGTGCTTTACTGTGATTTCTTCATTAAAGGATAATTTTATTCATATGGATCCAGAAAGATCTAATGCTAATCCTTTTGAATTAATGGAAGCTGTACTGATCTTTCTCCTATGATAGTGAGAAGGGACAGATTACTTTTGATTGGAAAGGGGCATTAGGCAACAGTCTGAGTGAGGGACAGAGCTCTGGATCATCTGATTGGTCCTCCTCCAATGTTAAGTATACCCCTTTTAAGAGAACTAATTATTCAGCTGCCCTTTATTTGGGTTGTGAGTAATGATACCTTAGGTAAGAATCAGAAAGAAATAAATTGTTCTGCTTAGAATTGTTTTTATGCATTATGCTGGGATGCTATTAAGCACCCTTTTGCTTTGGTAATGCGCATGCCTCGATTTATTCCAGCTCCTGTTGAGGCGCCAAGTAATTTGAGTTTGTTTAGGGAAAAGCGAGATTTTTGGGATCTCTGCTATTATTGTGGGCCTGATAGCCACCGCCGCGGTTACTGCTTCGGTTACCGCCTCGGCCCTTGCACTTTCTGCCACTGTGCAGACAACTCAAACCATTAATGAACTATAGGCCACTGTGACCATGGTCCTAGATAAACAGGCCACTGCCAATTCTCAGATACAAGGAGGCCTGATGTTGGTAAACCAACAGATTAATTTGGTTCAGGAACAATTGGATATATTGTGGCAGATGGCCAAATTGGGATGTGAACAAAGTTGCCTGGCCTTTGTGTCACTTAGTACAATATGAGAATTTTACAAGAGCAGCTAACCTGTCAAAAGCTCTGTCTCAACATTTATTACAGAATTGGACTTTTGAGTTTGAGCAGACACTCCGTGAGTTGAGAATGGCGATCCTGCAAGTGAATTCGACGCATCTGGATCTTTCTCTGATGGAAGACCTCTCCCCCTGGATTTCATCTGCATTTTCTTATTTTAAGGAATGGGTGGGGGTAGGATCATTTAGCCTAGTTCTCTGCTGTGGAATAGTGTTGATGCTTTGGATGGTGTGTACGCTCAGAGCCCAAACAAAAGGAGAAAGTGGTGGTGGCACAAGCACTTGCTGCCTTAGAACACGGAGCATCCCTGACATTTGGTTAACCATGTTAAAGCAATAGGTCGCTGGCCTCCCAGCTCTTGCACCCCACGAGGCTAGTCTCATTGCACGGGATAGAGTGGGTAGGCTTCAGCAGCCCAAGGAGTTGCAAGGCTAAGCACTGCACAGGAGAGGTCTGCGGTATAACGACTTTCTCCTGGGAGATAAGTCATCTTGCATGAAGGTTCTATGTCATGATCTCCTTCCCCCAGAAAAAAGACATCGGACTGGTCAGGACTTCCTCTGGGGATAAGACCCTGGAGAGGAGCTTTGTACATGTTCCGAATTTGCACATGGGGATTTGACCTCTATCTCCACTCCAAAGTTGTGGGTGTCCTATTGCTTCAAAAATAAATGAATAGGGGGAGATGTGAGGAGCCGCCCTCGCTATCGCTATTGCCGTTAGAAGATGGCGCTGACATCCACTGTCAGTTGGAGTTAACTGTCGCTGTCAGTTGGAGTTAACTGTCTGCTGTCAGTTGGAGTTAACCGTTTAAACTGTGCCTCTCCCGTGACGTCATCTGGGGTGATGTGCAAACCACCAATCCCGGCTCTACACATCTCACTCGGAGCTCCTAGGCTTATATAAGGGGCTGGGTTTCTTAGCTTGGGGTCTCCCTCTAAGAAGCTGATCATCTATCTCTCAAGATGCATTAAAGCTTTACTGCAGAAGGATCCGAGTGTTCTGCGTCGTTCTTGCTGGCGAGACGGTAGCGCGGGACAGATGATGATGTTGGTTTTAGAGTACTTACAGTTGGTACAGTTGGAATGAATGGAACCAACATGTTTAAAATAAATATGTTAGACTTCCCCCAGAGTTGGTTTGCACAGGGAAGAGCTGCAGGAGCCAGGATACAGAGCTGCACTCTAGTATCTCCTCTGGCCTCACTCAGGGCTGCTACCTTCTCCAGCCTGAGGCTGAGACTGCAAAGGGTCCACTGCTCCATGTCCCTTGCTGGGAGTTATTGAATGTTATTCATGATGAATTGAGCAATGCTTTACTATACACAGGGCTCCTCCCAACCTGCACATTTTCAAGTGAAAGTAGAAGTCACAGTTTTCACATGACATCCATGAGATGAACAGCCTTACTTATCATCCCAAGAAGAAGTTGTAGCTGCACCAATCTTTTGACCATTGGCTTTTGGCTTTAAGGCCCTTGCTGCCATTTCATCCAGAACTTGTACATGAAGACCACAGAACCATGCTGGATGTGTAGGTGTGCAGCTCTGGAATCTCCTGGAGTTTGCACAGGTGACACAGTGCACCTGAGATTGTTCACCATCCATAACCAAAGCTGTACTACAGGCTCAGGTTTAGGCATCCAATTTGGCCTCTACTTGATGCCAGGTTGGGTTTTGTAGGGTATCTGGAGTAGCAATTGCTGACCCACAGCCACACTTTGATCAAGCAGCCCCAAAGACCCTGCTGCTCCACCTCAAAAGCTTCATAAACTTAGGTACCAGGACCTGATCTGAGGCTCCTTTGCAGCAGCTGCAGTGGGAGTTGTTTTTGTCTAGGTGTTTGAGAGAGGTGAGCACCTGTTCACACCATGAGCACAATGTGTTTTCTGCCTGATTGTCTCTTGTGACAACAAAGTCTTTTCTTGGGACTTAGAGCTGAGCATCCTCATCACACAACACTCCATCCATCAGCACAACTTCTCCTAAAACCTCAGCTAGCAGCAGGGCCTGGGGACTTCTATATGCCCTAATAGCACTTGGGGTTTCTTTGGATGAGCCTCTGACAGAGTTTCCCTTATTTCATTCACTCACAATATGCCACTCACCCCCAACCCAGTTCTCTCTGAGAGGCCACTAGAGCTACCTGAGCTTTTTATGAGGTTTGGCAGTCTCATTGGCTCCAAGTCCCCCATACTGGATCCGTAACGAAGCCTACCCGTCTTCAGCCACATCTCCATCTCCATGAACTGAAACAAAGGAGAAACTGCCAGGGGTGAGAAGAGGTGTGCAGGGCCCACCAGGTAGAGGGGACACTGCCAGAGAACAATTGCTAGCTGGGCAGCACCACTTTGTACATGCTGCCAATATTTTCATGCTCATTGACTTTATCTGTTCCTCATCGGCATATTACTGCTCTTCCACCTTAATGTACCCCATGTCCTCAGAGGCACCCAAGGTGCTGTATGTGCTACTGCAGTACCAAGCACTCTGCTTTAATATCCCTGGAGCTTGGAGGATATGCTGATATGCAGAGACACAGGCATTTCCTTCTGGCCAGCCTACAGTGGCTACAATGCCTTTGCCATTGACTCTGGAGCTGAGCAGCCTCATCAAGTCAATGGGCATCTCCATCCACAGTTTTACTTTGGACAAGGACTCCACCTACTGCCACAGCCTGCGCAATGACTCGTGTGCCCAATGATGCCTCCTATGGTACCCCCTACTAATTTCTGCACATCTCTTGTCACCATAAGTCTTCTGGCTGCTGTCCTGACTGTCCAATTCGCAAGAGTTCCATGTGATACTCAGGCCCAGGACACCCTGTTAGACTCTAGCAGCTACTTGAGCTATTTCCTGAGCTCAGGCAGTTTCAATAGTAATGGCCTTCCCATGTTCAGCTGCCTGTCTGTTTCCTAGGGCTGAGCCAAGGAGGCACCCATGAGGCACTCAGAGAGGTGTTGTCAGGCAGCACCAGGCATGGTGACACTACTACAGACATTCTTAGATGCCCTGCAGAGCACATGCACTCAAACTCTACTCAGAGGGGCTCTGTCCATTTTGGATATTCTCAGTTCATTTCATTATTATTATTATTGTTAATTATTATTATCATTACTAAGTCTTATTCTTGTGTAAACAAAAGGGGAAATTTGCATGGAGTAATGAAATATTCACAGCCGAGCACTTATAGTGTTGATAGAACAAAAGATATCAAAGCATTATTTAGGTCATAGAAGAGTATAAAACCCTGGTAAAAAAAACAAAAGCAAAAAGAAAACCATCAACCCAGCATCAGTGGCTAAGTATCCTATTCCATCTGTCACTTAAAAGCCTTACTTCAGATGTGAGAACTCTCACCTTAGAAGTGTGGTTATCACAAATCCCTATGAGCCTGTCAGCAGCCTTCTTCCTAAGTTAAAATCTTCCAGAATTCAATATAATGCCAAGAACATGCCTTGGTATGAGTGGCTCCCCCTCTGCCTTGTTTGTTATGGTTGTCTTACTTGTTCTTGATTTGTAACAAAGTTACAATTGTTCAAGGGTAGGGGAGTCAGTGGTAGTGGTGGTGTTGGCAGAAGCCTTGCTTTCCAAAGGGTGATGCAGGCTTCCTTGCCACCACGAAGTGGGTGTTTAGCTTAGAGCATTTTACTCTGCTCTCTGTAAGCCTAGAACAGTGTTCAGTTCCTACTTGTTGGGAAATAAGAGCTTCATTTTTAGATGATTTGAGATGATTACCACAACTGCACCAAAACACAATATGAAAAAATATTTAACTTATTAATAATCTTATAAAAATTATTCAGTGAGGATATTGTACATACTGTACTTATTGTGATAAAGAGCCATAGATACATATTCCTTTATTATGTTATATTGTATTTGACATAATTAACTGATAAAATGTGGACTGTACATGTTCCATACTACTACATATTTTTGTACCTCTATGTCCCAACCCGCAGGACATTCAATGTGTGAAGTGGGGATACCTAAGAGAAAGATGAGGGACAGGAGATATGAAGAAGGATGCCAATACAGGATTCGGATCAAGGCAATTTCATTCATCACAAAGGGATTTATAAATAGGAGAAGTGAGATTCGGAAGGTATGAAGGTGTACTTGCAGCTGCAGGGCAAGAAGACAGTGGGAGGGGTGTTCTGCTGCATTGCATGGCAACCTAATCTAAAGGGCAAGAGGTCAGGGGGTAGGACCAACTATGTTTTTTGGTAACCTGACAGCAGGGGGTCGATCCTATCTATTACAATTTACAATTGCTCAGGCCTATCTCCTGAGGGCTTTGTAGTTTTCCAATTCAGCTAATTTTTAACTGACAGATAAACCACAGGCCTGTTTCTTGGAATTTGCTTTATGTCACAAGAGGTGGCAGGGTGGTCTTAGTGTCATGTCTTCTGTATGAGTACATGATTCAACCTTGCTAACTGCTGGGTGGAGGCCCCTGACATCTTCCCCTTTCTGGTTAAACAAACATTAGGCACAGCCATAATGTAAGTTACTCGAAAAACCACAAGAATGATGAGGCCTGTCTTAGGATTGATTTGAGAGGCTTCATGCCTTACCTGTCATTGGGTTACTTTGCCAGTCATCAAACCTCCTTTCTTAGGGGAGTAAAAATGGAGATCATAACACCAGTAGCACAGACAC
>NW_024431577.1:0-715 GCF_017639785.1 Mesocricetus auratus
TGAGGAGGGTCCCCAAGCTGGATTCATCACCCCAAGAATCAAGAGTCCACGTGCCAATTGATGCAACATGCAAGAGGCTTTAATTAGGCATCTGCAGATGGGCCTCTCGGTCAGCTTTTAGACCGATTGGCCCCGAGTTTCAATTTCAATCAGCTTTTAAAGACAAAATCCTCAAGCCTTTGGGAGGGGTCCCAATCTTGTGATGGGGGTATGTGATGACTGACCAGAGGAAGTAGATGTCTTCCTGACCTACACGTTGTAAATTCCTCAAACCTTGGTATGAGTTAATCATCTCTCCCTAAGTAAATGGTGTTATCATCTCCTTGTTTCCCACGAATCTTGTTTGCCCATCTATGACGCCCTGGTCAGTTCTTCACAGGTGGTCAGCAGCCCGGAATTGGCCTTTTGTGGGTTTACAGCCCTTCTGCAATTAAGGTTGCTAAACCATACATTCCATTCTGTGGTTTGGCCAGTTCCTGGGATGGGGTCCTTTGTTCACTTCCCAAGTTCTCTATTGGGGTGCCCTCCCTATTTATGCTTATATTTTATTTCTATAAATTTGGGGTCTTTCAGTGGAACAGACATCCTTGTTGTATGAATGGGAATCTTTTGGATATATGCCTAAGTGTGGAGTTGCTGGGACTTGTGTTAGGTTTATTCCCATTTTTCTGAGGAATCTCCATACTGATTTCCAAAGTGGCTGAACCAGTTGGAA